>NW_013562824.1:0-14280 GCF_000968595.1 Rasamsonia emersonii CBS 393.64 | reverse complement strand
GCGGTCGCGATGGGAACGGCGGCAGATAAAAGCCACACGTCGGGGGTAGGGCGTGTCGACACGTTGCGTGCGCGACACGGGTGATGGCAGACGCGTCAAGAATTATTTAGGTCTAGGCAACCGAGGACACAGAGTGGGAAAAACAAGGGGGCCGGCCGCAGGAGGAAAGAGACGAGGCGAGACGTGACTTGTCGGCACGGGCGCAGCGCAACTCAGCTCCGAGGACGAGAGACACTGAGAAAATCGGAGGGGGTGCTAGAATCCTTAAGTACGAACGCCTTCGTCGCGCTCGCCCATCGCCTGCCGCTAGCCCCGTTGCGCGCACTAGGCCGGATCACCCTGGTTCAGGCCAATTAGCCGCTGCTGATTGGTGGCCGCCCGCAGCACTATGTCGCGTCCGCTGCCTGATTGGCCGCACCCATCCGAAAGCGGAATCCCTAAACCCAAGCTCGTACCCAAAGTCTTTGAGGTCAAAAATCGACAGGGCCCGCGAGAGAGGGACGGAGGGAACAACGAGAGCAGGACTCGTCTGTTACTCGGCACGCTGCAGTGGGCCTCAGCCACCTACTCTCCTTTTTTTTTCATGTTTTTCTTTTGCCTTCCTTCTTGTTCTTCCTTTTTTTAGTCCGGAAAACTACGATCCAACCTGTCTACCGTCACAAAGGGCTGGCCAGTGTCACACACTGGGTGACAGCCACCCAGGTCTTGATCCTGACAAACCCGTGGCAACCGAGGAGCGCAGTAGGGAAATTGGTGGTGATGGTGGGAAGAAAAAGGGGGGCTGGGACCTGGTCCACTGATCAGGCAAACCCCAGGGCTCAACCCTGAACCCTCTCCTTGCAGCGCATCCGGACTAGCCTGTCACACTGATGCAAGATGCGACCCACATCCACGGCTCGTCGGAGGAATCAGAATTCGGCAGTCCGAGTGCTCGCGCACTGACTCCACTCACTCCGCCTCTCGCTGACTCCACCGATCCATGCCTCGGCCGTTGGCACACGAGCTGCTAAGCTCTCCAATTTCCACGCCCCAGGTCAACACTGATTTGGCAGTCGATGCATTGAGCTGCTTTTCAACAGCTCTGAGGCGAGACACTCACATATTCAGACGCAAGAATGTGCAGAGAATATCCAAACCAGGATACGTATTCAACGATATGCATCGTAGGCTGTAGCAAACAGCAAATGCTCGTAGCAACCATGCGATTAGTCCTGGCAAACAGATTAGTCGTGCTACTCCGTACCTCGGTGCTCAATAATATATATACTCACCCATGAGAGCGTAAAACAGTCCGCTTGGACGTCCAAGCTGCCACCACCAGGTCTCTTCCGGGAGCTGAGCATGTACGGAGTACATCATGAACAGCTGTGCTGGCAGTACCATCAGATCAGACGAAGCCAAAGTAAAAAGCAGCTGAGAGAGACGCTGACGGATGCCATTTCGGCGATTGAGAAGAACGGCAGAGAAAAAAAATAGAAAGAAAAGGCCTCGACTAGAGAGCTAGTTAAACGTAGATGGCGCAGGTTGTCAGAAAAATTGCGAAGACCTCGAAGAGAAAAAGAAGCATATATCAACTGATCGAAATGAGAATCGCCAATTCAAGGAGGATAGCAAGTAGATATCATCCTGGAATAGCAAGAGGGTTGATGAATAAAGACGAATTTCCGCCTGTAGGCTGTGAGCATACAGAACTAAAAGGATGATTAGATAAGGCAGCCGGAGCGGATCTTCTTGTCGAGACGGGCTAGACCACAACGGGCCAAGCGCCTATACAGAACTCAAGAACTTTTTTTTCACAAGACCATCGCCGGCGACTTTGCAGGCTGCGACGCAATCGACACGCAACAAACGGGGACGTTCTCCTCTGCAGTTGGACTGGGATTGTTTTTCTAACTGCTTTAGAACTCCCCTCCCGTGTCGCCTGTTTTTTTTGAGTCTCTCTGACTCGATCTAACAATGGGAAACAAAAAGGCTTCCCGCCCGCCGACGTCGAAAACTTCCTCCGCATCAGCCCCCGCGGCATCAGGTGCGACAGTCGCCGGCAACAAGTCTTCTGTGTTGCGGGCTGCGTTTTCACCATCTGAATATCAATTGGCTCTCTTCGCATCAGTTATCCAAGGCCTTGATGCGCAGCATCTCCGCATTCACGACATCAACACTGGACGTTTGCAGTGCGAACATGCGGTGGCTCCCAAGGAAGCCATAACGTCGCTGGACTGGGGCTATTACTACAGTGACCGATCGAGAGAACGTGAACAGCAGTCGAAGAAGAAGCGGAAGAGAAACTCCGGCGTCAATGGCGCACTTGATGGTGCTGACGGTGGTGATGTTGTTGTCGCCTTTGGCACTACGACGTCAGAGATTCGCATGTACTCCCCGATAGAGGACAAGGTGATTGCTACTCTATCAGGTGGACATGATGGAGGAATCAAGGATTTCAAGTTCACGGCGGGACGGACATCGGCCGAGGGATGGAGTATTGGAGGAGATAACAAACTTGTTCAATGGGATCTGCGGACCGGGCGCAGTATCAGGTGAGACATACAAATTACGACTTAGATGTTATTCTTTTTTTCTAAACCATTCTAGGACGGTACATCTACCTACGACCTCAGTTGTCACAGCACTCTCCAGACCAACTCCCTCCAATCCTCCAGTCATATGTGCAACACAGACACCTTACATTATAGATGTTGAGAAGTCAGACGAACCACCGCTATCATTTCCGGCAATGCGGAACCCAATTCACACCCTCATTTCGTCTTCTACGGACTCTGTTATGGCCGGCCATTTCCTCGCGTCGGACGCCGACCGTTACGTCAATATCTTTGATCCAAGCAAAAAAGGGCTGGTGATGAATTTGGTGGCAGAGAAGGAAGTGTCTTCACTATCTCTATATGCTGGGAAACAGTCCGACAAAAACGCCGTTCCTCTCGATAAGCAAATTCTTGCTGTTGTAGTGGAAGACGGTACCATTGAGCTCTTCACAAAACCATTCTTGCGGCTCGGCGAGTCCGAGGGTTCAAAAACTACCAGCCTCAAGGCTAAGGCAAGGCAAATGACTCGGAAAGCAGATGCCCATCTCAAGATCGTTCGACCAGAGTCCGGGAAGCTTGTGTCAGTAGTAAAAACTGAATTCCAAGGACCAGAACTTCTCATTGCATGGGCTGAAGGAGGTGTCAATGTGATCTTCGAGCGGGTGAGATGGCAGGACGAAGATACAGAGGAGCTTGCATTTTTGGGGACTAAGGAAGTTACGGCGCGCAAATCTGCGTCTGTGCTAGGCTCTGCGACCGTAAATGAGGCTCGAGAAGTTGGTCAGACTCAAGTCGATGAGACCAATGCCGTGATTGACACAGGACGTTTTGCTGATGATGTTGAAATGAATGATTCACGAGATGATGCCGTTTCAATATCCGGTGAGGAGGAGGAAGCATCGGACGAGGAGGCCGAGTCTCGTGAGAGCAAGAAAGTGAGCGAGAAACGGCAGGTAGCTCAGTCGAAAGGCTCTACAGATAAGGATGTAGAGATGCAAGATGCTGGCGCCTCCGAAGCTGAAGAGGAGGGTGATGAAGGAGCGGAACCTTCTTTTGGCGAATTGCTTCGCGCCAATGCTACTGAGGCCATAGATGTCGAGGCAGAACTGGAAGATGACGCTGGTGCCGGACCCCTAGTGCCTGGCAAGGCCAACACTGTTTCCCAGATTCCATCTGGCGTCTCGCTTTCGACGGTTCTTACACAAGCCCTCAAGACTAACGACAACGAGATGTTGGAGTCATGTTTCCATACGGGAGACCTGAACATCATCCGCACAACTATCCAGCGCCTCGACTCGTCTTTGGCGGCGACACTGCTGCAGAGACTCGCCGAACGTCTCGCCGCCCGGCCTGGCCGCTACGGGCACCTCCTTGTCTGGGTGCAGTGGACGTGTATCGCTCATGGAGGGGCGATTGCAGGGAAGGCTGATATCCTGAAACGGATGTCTGCTCTCTACAAGGTCATGGACCAGCGCTCTTCGAGCCTACCATCCCTCCTCCTGCTCAAGGGCAAGCTCGATATGCTGGATGCACAGCTCAACCTGAGACAGTCCACGGCGAATCGTGGCGCGGACGGCATGGACAGCGAGGACGACGAAGACATCATCTACGTTGAAGGCCAGGATGATGACAGTGAGGCGGAGGGACGCAAGGCATCTACAATCACGCCCCGCACCAAATCGATGCGCGACACTCACGGCATGCTCACTGATGAAAACGAGGCCGATGCGATTCCCAACGGCATCGGGTCAGGTCCCGAGTCCGACAACGAAGATGAGGAAGGTAGCGAAGACGAGGCCGAAGACGACGAGAACCTGGTGGACATCGAAGCCGAGGAGTCCGTCGGCTCGTCGGACGCGGAGGAGTCGCTTGAAGAAAACGAAGACGATGATGAAGAGGATGAAGAGTCGGACGAAGGCAGCGCCGGCTCCCTGGTTGATTTCATCGCCGACTCGGAAGAGGAGCTGTCTGAAGCGGATGATGATGATGGTGCGACGAAGTCCCCTCCACCATCGAAGAAGGCAAAATTGAGTGGTAAAGGAAATAAAGCATCTGGTAGACGATAGACAGCGTAAACAATACGTGTGTCGGGACTTATCATCAATTATTTTTTTTTCCTGCTTTTTTTTCTGTTCTTGTTTCTCTCTATTCGGTGTGGGATAGATGAAATTATACCTCTTTTTGTCTCACCTTAGCATTAGCCTACATCCTGCATACCTAGCTGCTTGCTAGCTGTTAGGCACAACGGCATATTATTGCATAGGGAGTTATTTTTTGTATTCCTTTTTTTTATTGTCCTTTGTTTTGTCTCCTTTTAAAAGTACCAGAAAGCTGCGATACTGCGATATCAAGGTTATGTTGTCCCACCCCGTTCTTTTCCTGTCTTAGTTGAAGAGGAGAGAAAGGAAGGAAAGAAAAGGAAAGATCAGCGATCTTTGGAACTGTACATCTTTATTTGTTTATTTACTAAATATGAATCAAAAGTTCAATAATAATATGATGGCAATAATACCTACAGATTACATGTGCAGGTGAGCGGTTGCTAAAGCGGGATAATACAGCAAGCCAACACAAAAAAAATGAGGGGAAAAGTAACCACAATAAATGTCAAGAAAAGAAAAGGCCGATGAGTATAGAATCCATGATTATTACTCCCCAAAATCACGGGCGTCCCAGCTCATACACAGAACCCGCTAAATTGCCCTTGCTATTTTTATATACATATATATACAGACACCCCTGCCCTTGCAGATAGTATCAAAGTATGGAACAACCATCCAAGCAACCAAACCCCAGGTTATTGTTCTCCACAGTAATAATTAATGATTATCTTCTACAAGCCACATCAAATGGTGGTTAATTCTTTATTTTTTATCATAGTTTTTTTATCCCCCGTGCGGATATGCAATGTTGTGTCGTTGACAAAATAAACTCAAATTAGAGCCAAGAAGCCCCTGCCTACTAGCAAATGCCAAGCCAGCCATCTAGAAGCTGGTCGTCGATCCGCGCGTCTCTAGTCTTGCCAATCTTCAACGTCGTCGTGATATGGAGTACGGAGTACGGAGTACTTCGGGCCCTGGAATCAGACTACATATCTACAGAATAAAGAAACATATCACTGGCAGTACCTCTTTCCGAGAAAGCGAATAAGAATAATGTACACCATACAAGAACCCTATAAGAAGAACTGTTCGCCAATGATCCAGCGTCTGCCAACACTCCATAGTGTAATGATATTCCAGTAAACCCAAAGTCATGACCTGTGACTCATGAGCAGCATGATCGCCCCGAGGACTAGAATCCATTCAGGTGCCGACTCCGGCTGGGCCATGTTCATCGAATGACTTCTCTTCCCGGGTTCTCGATGCCTTCAAGTCCCTCCAGGATAGCACTGTGCCCCAGCAGGCCGCGGGCTCTGACAATATTTCTTGTGCTATCGCTCCAAACCTGGTAAAATCGGATGCTCTCGTCGCTCGCTGCAACAACGATGCAGCCTTCTTCCGCTGTCCGAGACCAGACCTTATCTTTCTTCCCCCTGCTCTGTGCTGTTGCTGAGGTCGTGGAGTTGATCGAACCATGACGAATGGTAGTGGTCCCGCTGCTGACTAGCGGAGCTGAAGCGCCACCAGCAGCACTCACTGCATCAGCGTTGCTGACAGGTAGAACATCTGTATCGTCCACCCGCTCATGTCGTAGAGCTCCCGATAGGAATTTGTTTGGACTACCAGGATGACTGATCGCCCAGAGAGCCCTCCCACAATCGATATTGTTATCGGTCTCAGGATCCCATACACCACTGACGTTGATGTTCCAGGGGATCGCAGCAACCTGCTCGCAGCTTGGCCATGCGAAGACGGCGATCCTAAATGGGTGCTCCGGTTGCGCAAAGCCAAAAGTTACAGCAATCTCCCGTCGAGTCTTGCTCCATATCAAACTGGTTACCTGGGCAGAGACGTCAATCGTCGCCAGACAGCTTCCAGATGGAGCGTGATAGAAATGGATAGACCGGTCATTTGAGCCTCCGCCGGTGGCCAGGAGGGATGGCTGCCAGGGAGCGAAAGCGATAGCCTTGACAGCGGCGCAATGGCGGAGTCGGTGTTTCTGGCGGTTCCAAGGCACGAAGATTGTGTGTCCACCCCCGGATGAAACCGATCCAATATCCGCAGTGACCACAGCAGATGAGCTAGGAACACTGGGAGATCTCGGGGTGGAAGGATGGCCTGAAAGTGAACGCGGAAAACGGCCAAAATAACGACCCAGTCGTGCAGAGATAGCTAGACGGGATAGGGCTCTGGGAGGCTGGAATCCAAAAAAGGACGGATACGCCGTTGAATGAGAGTCCTCCAGGACCGTGTCTTGATGTGGATGAAGCACTTCTCCAAGATCAAACAACAGACAGGCATTATCATTTCCACCGGTTGCAAGATAAATGCCATCAGGAGACCAGGCCAAGCCGCAAATCTGCTGCTTGTGTGCAGCAATCTTGGCTAGTAGCGTCATTGTACCATCCCAGTCATCGGATTCCTCGGGACCATAGTCTGGCCACTCCACGGAGTAGTACCACACATAACCGCACTCATCACCCACAGCAAGATCCTCCATGCTCACTTCGATTCCGTGAAATCTCGTTGATTGCCGGCGAGATGTGACCTGCTTGAATGCCACGCAAGAGACCGGAGTTGGATGTGTGGTCTCAAAGCGCACTGCGTCTTCGAATGTGCTCCATAAACACACTTGGCCACTTTGTCTCCCAACAGCAAGGATGCTCCGTCCACCCTCTGTAGAGGAAAAGGAAAGGGACGTTATATAATTTTCAATAGGCTGGTCTGGAAAAGGTGGGTATTCGAGCCCGTGAGCTTCGGACCACAGAAAAACGCTGCTACAAAGGCCGACAGCGAGGAGATCAGAGGTATAGCAATAGGCAAGAATGGAGCAGTAGAAGTCATTACGTAGTAAGGGAGCATCAAGTATCCGAAATGGGACGACAGGCAACACCGGATGGACGGCTTTAGAAGCAGTGTTTGACCCTAAGGATCTCTGACATCAGCAATGAGTTTATATGTGAAATAACTGTAAGTTCCCAAGGACGTTTCAAATTACCATTAACTAAAAGAGAGTAGATATTCGCATTCGCCCTGCACCGTGTTTTTTTTTCTTCTTCATCCTGACAAAAAAGGGGAAGGGGAAGGGGAAAGGACGCAGAAGATCTTAGGAAACTGAGCAGGGATATGGATGAATCAGACATGTTTAGCTTGCTTAAGCGTAGAATCTCACATCAAAACACGGGGTACGGTCAAATTGGAAGCAAAGAAAAGATCTACACTTACCCTCCGCGCGTTCGGCCCTCTTCCAAGCATTATCCTTCCACGTCAGAGGGCAACATTGCTCATAGCGCGGAGATGAAGGGCTGAATTTGAACTCAGGCTGAGTAGGAAGTCTCCAGAAGCTGAGCATCCGGTTTGCTAGGTCAATATCCAATGCGAGTGCCAGCCTTGACTCGTGCATCTTATATTGTTCTGGAGGCGAAGTTCTGTCGAAAAACTTGGCAACATGCATTGGAGCGGTGGTCCCGCTTCTTGAGAAACCTCCCATTCCATCAGGGATCCCCAGAGGTCGGCTACCCGTCGCAACAGACGGTCCTCCGACATTCCAGACGGCTCCAGTACTGACTTGTCTGAACATATCACTGGTTTCCAAAAGATCGTCATGTCTTGAGAGAGCTGGGTCATTCACAAAATGCGGCATAAAATGAGGGCTGTGTCTGCGCTGATGATAGTCAGTGTGCCTCGGAAAGCTGATCACCCTCGGAGAACGTGGCGATCTAAATGGATCCTCGCGTCTGTCCCGTCGTCGCAGTAGTTTCTCTTCAGGCGACAAATATTGTGGAGGTTTGCTAAGGCGAAACGGAGATGCAGCATCAGAAAATTGCCGTTCCGGTATAAAGCGATCAGGGCAAAGAGGCACCCTTGGAGCGTGCCCTAGGGGCCCAGCGCTAAAACACCTTATCCTAGGCCGCTTCTCAGGTGTCCGGGGGAGAATGATCTTTTGAACAGGGTCGACCAAAGCTCGAGTGCTCCCGGAGTTTGGCCGCTTCCCAGACCCAGTCGGAGATTTTGAGTCAGCCACACTCTCTCGATTTCGGCCTGCTGACTCTGTAGACACCAGAATGCAATCGTTAAAGGATGTATAAGGCCCTGTCTGTTTTGGATAATCGGGTAAAGGATCGATCAGAGCATTAGAGTCGTCACGAAATGAAGGGTGGGATTGAGTGAAACGGAGCCGGCGAGAGATCCTGCTCCCAGAGGAGGCATGCTCCTCCAACGAATGACATGGACTGATTGCCATTGCTGCCTCAGCAGCAGGCCTGAGAGACAACCATCAGACTAGCATCCGAAGTGGTCTAAGTCTCGTATAGAAGGAATGATACAAGACCGGACTGATGATGTGCAACACGCATGACTATCAGATGGTCAGCAGCTCCAAGATCAGCGGAACTCGGGCCGATGTTGTGCGTGGACGATCCCATCTCGATGTATGGGGAAGGAACAAAGCGTGGATGGATGCACGTGATGCTGATTTCGCTGCTTCCGCGGAGGCAACCAGAATCCATCGTACTTGACGCAACATCGTTGTATTACGTGCTCTGGACACTGGGCGAGGACAACCACGTCCCCAGTTCTCGAACAGAGTTGCTTTGAAAAATGGCCAGCGTAATTCTCCCAGCGCTTGTTAGGTCCATTTCAACGCGCTCGTGCTGACGGCTGGTTATTAGCATGGCGTTCCGCGACAGGGCCCAGCAGGAGCGAGGACCGCCGAGGATGTACAGCGGGAACTTAAAGAGATCGAGGAGTATCGAGAACTTGAACGATCAGTGCATCAAAGGGTGTGTCCACTTAGTAGTCCTTTGACTCCCGCCGCTAACTCAACAGATCTCCGAACGCCAATATACTCCCGATACTCTACAACAGACATCTGACCTCCTGAAGAAGAATCCTGAATATTATACGATATGGAATTACCGACGCTTGATCCGCCAGCACCAGTTCTCGATGGCCATGTCAGAGTCAACGGATCAGTCTGGGGCTGACCAGATTGTGACCATTATCGAAACAGATCTGGAGTTCCTATTTCCGCTTTTACGCAGATTTCCCAAGTGCTACTGGATCTGGAACTATCGGATGTGGCTTCTCGATGAGGCCAAACGCCTGCTTCCAGAACCAGTTTCTCGTAGATTCTGGCAAAATGAGCTCGTCTTAGTGGGCAAAATGCTCAATGCTGACAGCCGAAATTTTCATGGCTGGGGTTACCGGCGCTTTGTGGTGAAGGCGTTGGAGGACCTCACGCCTGACGAGAGCATGACCCAGAGCGAACTGGACTACACGACGAAGATGATCGGAGCGAATCTCTCCAACTTCTCTGCTTGGCACAACAGAACAAAACTGATACAGAAGCTGCTCAACGAGAAATCGGCATCCGACGAGGAGCGGAAGAAAATGCTCGATGAGGGTGAGTTCTTGTCCTTGTACTTCCTGTGGAAACTGCTGGTGTTGACAAAAAACCTCAGAATTAAAACTCGTTCACCGCGCCCTTATTGATCCGTATGACCAATCTCTGTGGTTCTACCACCAGAACCTGATGGCTACCTTTGATCCCACACTTTCAGCCCAAACGATAGCCCCGAATTTGTCCAATGCTGAGCGACTGGAGTATATCCAGAAGGAGAAGGAAGCAATTGAAGACATGCTCGATGGAGCCGAAGACTGTAAATGGATCTACCAAGCTCTCATCTATTGCAACCTCGTGGCTGCCAAGATCGAGGGAACCATGTCGCCCGAAGCCAAAGCCGATGTATTGCGATGGTTGAGCGAGTTGATGAAGCTGGACCCTTTGCGAAGAGGGCGTTGGTTGGATCTGGAGAATTCACTCAAGACATAGTCATGTGACGATAAGAGGTAGTTAACGACCGTAAGGTCCGATATACGTATGTACGTACGTGCATCATCAGCAGATCAAGCATTCGAGTTGTCAATGGGGCATTCCGCAGGAAGGGTACAGTACACGTATCCGACATCCGTTATTGTTGAGAATGTCGATAACCTCCAGCGCGGCCATGATCAGACTGCGTCGCTACGCGCATTCTTTTTCCGTGCCATCGAAGACCGAAATGAGAGGGTGTACAATCATGATCTGCTCCATGCCCATGGGTGGGTCAACAGGCCGTTGAGATCCAGATCGCAGCAACGCCAGCAAATAATGATGGATATATCACCCGTCTTCTCGTCGATGGGAGTGGAGCTCGGCTAGCCCCTTGAGTTGACCCCTGGCCGGGGCTGGAACCACAAGCCACGGAGCCAGAATCATTCATTTCAGGCCACAGGCATTCTGCAGGAGCGGTGGCTCAAGAGGTGCAGCCAAGCCGTCGCCCTGCAGTAGCAGATAATAGACCCCGGTAACTCGCCAGAACTCCTGGGTTCTTGTTGTGCTTGAGTCCGTCAGGGGCGTGGCGGCGACTGACACTGCCTGAGCCAGCTGTCTCTCGTAGCAATCCCGTAAACACATCAAACAAACCGCCAATCGGACTGCGGGCGGAGACAGGTTGTTCCAGCTCCCCGACTCACCTCAACGACCGCCAGTCCATCCACCTCCCGCCCCGGCATACCAATCACCTGTCCTGAACGCTGCAAAGTGACCTGTCACCAGCTTTGTTTTGTTCGCTGGGCTTGTTTCCTTCGTTCCTGTCGGCCTGCTGGTCGATGCACCACTGCCCATCGACGCTCCGATCTTAGTCGATGGCCCTTCTCCTGGCTCAGTGAATGTGATCCAGTCACGCACCTGGCCTCCACTCCACGCAGTGTGCTGAAGCAAGGGAGGCGTTCCGGCATTACAAGCTGCTCAATATGGCATCCAGCCCGGAGCCCAAGAGCTACGATGAGGTATGCTAGCCCGTTTGCTTCTCTCCTCTCGGACAGCGCTCATGGACCTGGCGAGCAGGAGACTTTTGAGGACGCCAGCGAACTCAAGGGCGATGAAGGCCCCTCAATATCCCACAGCTCCTCGACACGCTCCTTGACAGGCCGTCGACCCTCCAATGGTTCCGTGACCACTCCCCGCGCTGGGGACTCGCCTTCGCTGCCGTCAGCACCCTTGGACGGCAAGAATAATAATGAAGAGACGGACGACACCAGTTCCGCCCCCCATTCGGAGACCGAGGACACGCCGAGAAAAAAGAAGTTCCAAAAGTCACCGCTGCTGACAGCCCACCGTCTGTCCACGACCTCGCTGGACGACGTCAATCTCGTGGGCAACAAAGACGATGAGTCGCCCGGTGCGACCAGCCCAGACCAAGAATCTCACGCAGGTTCCCCGTCGTTAGCGTCCCCCGAGTCGACTTCGAAACAAACTATGCCTTCGAATGGATTCACTGCCAATATGCCTTCGTGCCTTGGTCCTCTGCTCCCTCCAAGCCCTCGACCTCCTCCGCCGCTCCTCCCCCTCCTCCTGCTCCCTCTCGCAAGCTCACAAGTCCATTTTCGTGGCTGTCGAGATCGACGGCCTCCAAGGACGTGAAATCCCCACCATCGCAGCCTGCAGATAGCCGCCGAAATACGGCCGCGTCCGTATCAACACTCAATAGCACCTCTGAGGCGCTGGGTCGACTACAAGAGGGCGACGAGACCGACAGCATGAGTGTTGGTTCAAAGAAGCCGGGACGGAATAGCCTTAAGGATCAATTCAAGCTCTTACGGATGCGTGACGAGGGCGTCATTTCTGACAACGACCAGGCGAGCGTTGCATCCGGTCGTGCCTCGGTCAGCCATGGAATCGGCAGTCCACCAAGCATCGCCGAAGAGCAGGAAGCCGGCTTGCCAGTCTCTCCACCCATCACTACGGCGTCAATCGCGTCTTCTAATCTTCCGACCAACCCGAACCTTGCCCCAGGCACTGTTTCCGGGATCGCTGCCTCTCCTTCCGACGCCGCAGCCCCTGTGGATTGGGAGTTATGGCAGCAACTTGTCAATCATGGCCCGGAAGCTTTGACGGGTGCCAACTCCGCCGAGTTGAATGCCGCGATCCGGAAGGGCATCCCCCAGACGATTCGAGGTGTGATCTGGCAAGTCTTGGCCGACAGCAGGAATCCCGAACTCGAAGAATTGTACAGAGAGCTGGTTGCGCGTGGCACGGACAAGGAGAAAGACCGTCACGGGAGCATAAATGGACAGGCCAATGGGACTGATCGCGAGAAGGAGTCTTTATCATCGTCGCGTTCCTCAGTGCGCTCAGACCAGTCCGGCTCGGGGGCCCTGGCTAACGGGACAGGGTCGTCATCTCCAGCGCAAGAAAAGGACGCCGAAAAGCTCGCTAAGGAGCAGGCTGCGATAGAGGCGGCGCGGAAGAAGAAGGCCAAAGAGGATGCCGAAATGATTCGAAAGTTAGAGAAGGCTATCCGGAGGGATCTGGGTTCTCGGACGAGCTATTCGAAATATTTCATCTCACAAGGAAACCAAGAAGCGTTATTTGGCCTGTGCAAAGCTTATGCTCTATATGACGAAGCGGTTGGCTATGCGCAAGGCATCAATTTCATCGCGATGCCCTTACTCTTTAATGTAAGTGCTTGTCGTCCTGTTGTTTGTCAGGGTTGATACTGATCGGACAATCAGATGGATGAGGCTGAAGCATTCACTCTCCTCGTGAAGCTGATGAACAAGTACGGTTTACGAGAAATGTTTATCCAGGATATGCCTGGTCTTCATCTTCACCTGTACCAGTTCGAGCGTCTGCTGGAGGACCTCGAGCCAGCGTTGTACTGTCACCTTCGCCGAAGAGGGGTGACCCCTCAACTGTATGCAACACAGTGGTTCCTCACTCTCTTCGCGTATCGATTCCCTCTGCAGCTGGTTCTCCGGATTTATGATCTCATCTTTGACGAGGGACTCGAGAGCACGATCCTTCGGTTTGGCGTTGCCATCATGCGACGCAATGCGGAGACGCTGCTCGGGATGAAGGACATGAGCACGCTGTCGACCTTCCTGAAAGAAAAGCTCTTTGACGTCTACATTGATCAGCAGCCATCAGCTAGTTCGATCTTGGAATCGGGCTTCTTTGGAAGCTCCGGAGGCGACAAAGAGGTCTATCGCGCCGACGTCATGGTGCAAGATGCTTGTGCGATCCCGCTGACGCAGGAAATGATCAAACAATATACTGCGGAGTGGGAGGAGAAGGTTCGCATCGAAAAGGAGAGAGAGGCGGAGCTTGAGGGCCTGAGGCACACCGTGGCGGTACAGGCGGCCCGAATACGGTCACTAGAAGAGCATGCAGAGAAGTCGGACAAGGAGCACGTTCAGCTGGCATCCGAGCTGGTTCGGTTGAAGGTTGAGAACGAGGAACTGCAGGACATGAATGAGAGTCTGCGGATTCAAGTGCAAGAGCTCAAGAATGTGGTTGACAAACAGCCGGCCGAGGTGGAGGAGAAACTGCGGACGGAGATGGAGCGGATCATGAAGCGGAATCTCGAAGTGCAGAACGAGAACCGGTCAATGGAGGAACAGATGGCGGAGATGGAAAAAGATCTGGTCGAGACGAAGATGAAGTGGGCCGAGGTAAGCCAGCTTGTCGAGTAAATTGGAATTGAATGTCTACTGACGTGTGCAGCTGTCTGAAAACCATGAAGCACTCAAACAGAAATGGGCCGACCTGCGCAGAGCACTTGATTAGCCAGCTTCTCAGCCCGTCCTCGTTTGCTTCC
>NW_013562825.1:0-16170 GCF_000968595.1 Rasamsonia emersonii CBS 393.64 | reverse complement strand
CCCGACCTCGCTCCAGCTGCTCCAGCTGAATCTGAGCCTGCTGAGACTGAGCCTGCTCGAGACTGAGCCTGCTGAACCGAGCCTGCTGAACCGAGCCTGCTCCGGCTCCAACTGCTCCAGCTGAGTCTAACCCTGCTCCGGCTCCTGGCGCTCCGGCCAAGTCTCCTACACCGCCTCTGTTCACTGGTGCTGCTTCGCAGGTCAGCCAGCCCGTTGCGGGTCTCCTGGCGGCCTTCATGGGAGCCATGGCTCTTTTGTGAAACGTCTATGAAGGTGGCTTGATAAGGGGGAGAAGAAAAAAGAAAAATGAGTTTTCCGCAAATGTACTTGCTGTTGCTACATCCCGATTGCTAATAATGTCGAGGGAATCAATCAAAGTTCTGTATTTTTTTTTCTTTTCCTTTTTTGGACAGTGTCCCAGACAATAATAACCGCAAGAGAGAATGCTGAACCAGGACTCTCATCCGCCGGAAGCTGTTTAATTTTGGACCTGTTTAGAGTCTTTTTTAATCAAGAAGAAGTACCTGCTAACAAAGTAATTAGAATAATAAGAAAAAAACAAAAGTTGAATTGTGTTTTACAATATTTGCAATTACTGTATTGTCATGCCGGATAATTTCGAATATTGTTCGGCTTGGAGTCATTGTTGGAATATCATAGATAGATAAGATAGTAGAACCGCCTAGTAATGACTCATTTTGAACAAAATTCATTTTTCTTTGAGTCATTTTAGGGTTTAGAAGGTCATGTCGATCTTCTTATCTAACCAGCATTACAGTACAGCGAGAATACCTTCTAGTAAAGATTCTTAGTCTCCACACTCAGCATTATTTTAATAGCAAACAACACGATATGTACGTTCAGCCGCAGATGCAGACCTTCGCTCGGGGTTCATTCACCCCGCCGCAAGCAGCAATCGCGGCCTCGTACTATGTTGGAACGTTAATATTGAAGCCATGTTTCCAGGATAAACAACATATCAGATCAGACCATCTACTCCGATCGTATATTCTCTCTTTTTATTGCTAAGTTATTCCTGCGATGCCCTCCCTCTTCGACATTCCCAAGGAACTCCGTGACTACATCCTCGAACTTGCGCTCACCACCGACCTCGCGCTGCCCGCCAGTCTTGCCACGGCGTCGCAGGACCGGGTTACCTTTCTCAAAGACATCAGTTATGACGCGTGGGACTATGGCCCCAAACACATCAAGTACGACCACCGCAATCAGGCGACTACCAGTCTGCCTCTCCTCCTGGTCAACCGCCGGCTCTCTGCCGAGGCCAAGGCCGTGCTGAAGCGTCTCCGGAAGATGGCATACAGCATCGACGTGATGTACGTCGATGACCGGGAGCTATGGCCCACCTGGCTTTGTGTGCCCGCGCTCTTCTCGACCCGCGTCGACCATGTGGTCGCCACGTTCCGGGCGTTCAGCACGGGGGAGATCTACGTAGGTACGAAGTCTGGGCTTTTCGCAGGCGACGGTGCACCGGAGCAGATTGTGTGGTGTTTTTACGGCCTGATGGAGTGGTTCCTAAAGTGCGGACCGGTAGGCAAGCAACAACGACGACGAGGAGGGGAGGGCTCGCAGGAGAAGGACGGGGGCGTGATTGCGCAGGTCTTGACCCTGGACTGTGTAACGCCTCCGGACCCGAGTACGCTGCCGGCCCCGGAAGTGACATATGGGGACTGGATACGGCCTTGGGCCCGTCCCTACTTGCCTGTCCGTGGCAGCAAAGAACCGCCCAAGGGTGTTATGCGTCCCGAATGGCTGGCCAGATTCATTATCGGTAAGATCAATATGCTCCTTGACATGAGCTACCATACAGCGTATTACGGGAGGATCATGTACGAGCGGATCGGCGTCATCCGGGTCTGCGTGGACGGGAAACTGGAGCGCGAAATGAATCTGGCCGAGAGACTGGCCAAGCTTCGAAAGGAGGGTCCGTCGGACACCTTCGGCAATGTGCTGCGGGAAGATCGCCAGAGAGTCTTCTGGCAGTGGAAGAAGAGAGCGCTGGAGAAACGGCGGGAGGCGGGTCTTCCTGTCATTTTTCCTGATGACCCGGATTTGTCGAAGTTTGGATAAGAAAACGATATCTCTCCATTTCACACGCTGCATGAAGGAATAGAAGATGGTGAATTGTTTTCCGTCAGCCGACCGCAGAAGACAGCAAAGAGGAGCAATCTCAGCACGCAAAAGAGAGAAAGAAAGAAGGATGCTCTGCCCTCATACCCGAGAATTGGATAGAAAGGCATTATACCCAGAGTCCTACCTACCTGTTAGAGCTTAGAACAATCTTCTTGATGCCCTCATCATAGCTATCGAAGAATTGGAGAATCGTCACCGAGAACTAGTCCAAATCCAGGTAAGGGATCATATTGCGGACTTGTCTCGTCAGACATAAAAGAGAAGCACTTTTTGATAGCTTCGTCTGAAGCTGAAATCTAGACTGATAGGTTTACCTCAGGAGTGATGTCACATCCAGTCTTAGCTGCTGGCCAAGCAATGTTCTAAGAATATTGTAGTCAAAGACTATGGCTTAGGGCAAGATAAGCTTTTCTATGCCTTGCTTGGTCATGGCAATGGCATGATTCGTCCCTTGTAGACTGTTTACAGCTGGTAGATTACTGCATGTCAAATTCTAAATTAAGCACGAGGCATTGATTCCCTGCGGGGCTGTGCTGACCTTTTACCTCTTTCGGATATACTTTTCCACTTCCGGAATGACGATAACGCGGCAGGAAAGTTCTATGTTCTGATCGGGACTAG
Source organism: Rasamsonia emersonii CBS 393.64 (assembly GCF_000968595.1). Classification (NCBI taxonomy): domain Eukaryota; kingdom Fungi; phylum Ascomycota; class Eurotiomycetes; order Eurotiales; family Trichocomaceae; genus Rasamsonia; species Rasamsonia emersonii. The sequence goes on along the minus strand of NW_013562825.1, from coordinate 13,398 downwards.
CGCGTGGCTGAGTGCGTTTTTTACATGCCTAGTTAGGAAACACATGCGCACCTACATTCCTGATCAGGAAGTACATACATCTCTTACTGCCAATAACCTTGTTATTATTATCAGCAGTCTTCTTCCTCGTGGCTCCGCGGCGATCTGATAGGCGCAAGATGACGCCCGTTTCGTTTCAGCGCGGGGCGACACGCGCGAGTCGATTCGATCCGCCAGCATCCCGGCGATCGCTGACAGCCACGCTAAAACAGACCAAACGCCATCTTCTTTCGTTTCAAGCAATCTTATTCCTTATCGCGTGCTGCTTACCTTGGTTCATCCTGCGTAATTATTGGATCTTGATCTGATGCCAACCGTTAGAAAGAAACGGGCAGTTCGTTGCCAACGTGCTGCGGCCCGCTGGAATACGCAGGCGCAGTCGAGCTTACAAAAATACGCCATCTCAGTTAATTGCTCGTGGGTTGCGTCTATAAAAGGTCGATGATATCCAGCAAGATGGGAGCAGAATTCGACGATCAGCAGCCTCTTCTGATCAACACCTGCTTCTACTAAGAGTTCCTTTCTGCTGAGATATCCATCTCTGTATCAAGATTCTAATCCATTGACTCTCTATCTATACACCAACATGCGCGTCATCTTTAGCGTTGCTGCCCTCAGCCTCTCCTACCTGGCTGCAGCCTCGCCACTGCCTCGATCCTCCAGCCCGTTCCCCTTGAAGGACGGCTTCCCAACCCCAACAAGACCGAACTGCAACAGATCGAGCTCAGGGCCTTTGGCACCTTGCCCAACGGTCCTCCGCCGGCCAATATCAGCCGCGACGGAATACTGAACCTGCAGCTCATTGCCTTCAATGAGCTGTTCGAGGTCGCCTTTTTCGACAGCCTGATTCACAACATCACGACCAATGTGTCTGGGTTTGAGGTCAAGAACGCCAAGTCCCGCGAGCTGCTTCTCAAGGCGCTTGAGGCGGCGAAAGCTGTAAGCAATGACACCAAATACTCTCCTTGGAGAGGACAATACTGACAACGATAATAGCAAGAAGAGCTGCACGCCTTGAACGCCAACAACGCCCTCCAGGCCTTCACCGGCCAGCCGATCCAGCCCTGCCGGTACAAATTCCCGTCCACGGACCTCGACTCGGCCATCACCCTCGCGGGAACCTTCACGTCCGTCGTGCTGGGCACCCTGCAGGACGTGATCCAAGTCTTCGCCAAGAACGGCGACGTCGGCCTGACGCGGGCCGTCGCGTCCGTCGTCGGCCAGGAAGGCGAGCAGGAGGGCTTCTTCCGGCAGCTGCAGGGCAAGGTGCCGAACGAGCTGCCGTTCCTGACGACGAGCACGCGCGACTTTGCCATCAACGCGCTCAACCAGACCTTCATCGTGCCGGGGTCCTGCCCCAACATCCAAGTCATCCAGGGCCTGAAGGTCTTCGAGCCCCTGACGCTGCTCAGCAAGCCCGAGGCCAAGACGGAGCCCATCCAGTTCAGCTTCGAGACGACCGATACTACGAAGAATATGGAAGGCTTGAAGCTCGTCTACGTCAACCAGCAGAACCTGCCCATCGTCGAGGACTTCACCGTCGTCAAGACTGAGGGTTCGACCGTCACCATCGAGGCGACTTTCCCTTACGACGAGAACGAGCTCAACGGTCTGACCATTACCACGGTGGTAGAAGGTGCCAGCGGCTCAGGCAGTAACTTCACGGATGCGCAGGCTGTCGCTGATGCTACCAAGTTTGGTCCTGCTTTGATTATCGTCAACTAAAGGACGATCGAGGACAATCAATAGTATATATTATGAAGAAATGACTATTTCTTTGCTTTTTCTGCGTCTTTTTTTTTTGTCTCGTATTTTCCCATTTTCATTCTGATGTTTCTTGGCCATGTACCTACCTACCTCCCCACCTCCCTACCTCGCATTTAGAGACTCGACACGATGTTCTTGTCAGTTATGTGATATGAGTTGCACGTTACACATAGATATACTGCATATATGGGTTCTTTTTGTGTCTTGTGTATGTCATGTTTAGGGAAAAAAAAACACAAAGAGAAGAATAGTATGCAATGATACTTTGTCTTAATACATACGTAGCTATAAATAGGCCATTTCTGAGTAATGACAGACATGGACATAAATATTCTTGTTCGTTTCGAATAACTCGTCTCTATTTATATCATTCCTAGCTAGCATCTGCATCTGCTACCGCAATCCCTGCAATTCCTGCTCCACCTCCGCTTTGACAATCTCGCGCACCCCCTGCCAGCCAACTCCCGCGCCCACAGGCGTCACCCGGCTCTCCTTCTGCTCCAGCCCGACAAACTCCTGCGGCAGCACCTCGGCAAAGTCGTAGCCGTCCTGGCCGCGCAGGGCCAGGTCAACCGCGTTCGCGAACTTGGCCGGGTGCGCCGTCGACAGCGAGATGTGGCTCGTCCCCGGGTTGCGCTCCACGGACCGCAGCGAGGCTGCCACGCCCACGGCCGAGTGCGGGTCGAGAATGTACCCGCCTGTCTTGGAGCTGTGCGCGCTGCCGCGCCCCAGGTTGGGAGGGAAGCACGAGGTGTAGATCGCCCGGATCGTCTCGATGGTCTGCTCGTCGCTGACCCGCTCGCTCTCGAACTCCCGCTTGGCGCCCTCGAACACGGCTTCAGTCACGCTGAAGCCGCCTTGCGTCTTGAGCTCGTTCAGCCAGGTTCGGATGCGCTCGCTGGCGTTGCGGCGCCTCTCGTCCACCGACGCAGAGCCATCCGCTTCGAAGGTCAGGAACCAGAGCAGCCGCTCAAAGTTGCTGCTGACCAGAATGTCCATTGCCGGGCTGTGCGTCTCCTTGACGCCCTGCGCAGCCGGGCCGTTGAGCGGCGACTTGGTGTAGTGGCCCCCGCTCTTGAAGAAACGGTCCAGGATGTCGTTCTCATTTGTGGCAATGACCAGCTTCTCCGCTGGAAGACCCATCCGCTTGGCGAACCACCCCGCCAGGATATCACCAAAGTTACCCGACGGGACCACGAAGCGGACCTTGGAGCCCTGTTGGAAGCCCGGGGATTTCGTCAGGGTGAAATAAGAGTAGAAGTAATATGTCATCTGGGCGAGAATTCGGGCCCAGTTGATCGAATTTACCGCCGCGACGTTGTGCGTGGAATTGAGGTCCGGGTCGGCAAACAGCGACTTGACGATGTCCTGGCAGTCGTCGAAAGAGCCCTCGACGGTGAGGTTGTGGACGTTCGAGTCGAGAACGGTCGTCATCTGGGCCTGCTGGATCGGCGAGACCCTGCCCTTGGGAAACAAGATGAAGATGGACACATCTTTCTTGCCTCGGAGTCCGTAGATGGCCGCTGAGCCCGTGTCTCCGCTCGTGGCGCCAATGACCGTGAGGTGGTGGCGGTCCTTCCCTTGTTTGCCCTGATTCTTACGGACGAGGAAGTATTCGAAGAGGTTTCCGAGGAACTGCAGCGCGACATCCTTGAACGCGAACGTCGGGCCATGGAACAGCTCGAGCAGATAGAGATTTCGTGTCCGGTCCAGCTCGACCAGCGGGGTCCTTTCTGGGTGTCGGAATGTGGAGTAGGAGCGGCGGATGATGTCTTTCAGGTCTTCAGGAGGAATTTCGCTCGGAGAGACGTAAAGGGAGACGATCTGAAAGGCCAGATCTTCAAAGCTGAGGTTGCGCCAATCCGACTCCCACGAGGCGGGGACAGACGGGATCTGTTCGGGGACGAAGAGACCGCCATCGGAGGCCAGGCCTTTCAGGACGACATCTTCAAAGGAGAGCTATCAAACCGGAAGACGTGTCGTTAGCTGTGTCCAGGGATTGACATTGCATCTGACTCACTCCATACTCGGAACCCCTCGTGCTGAGGTAGCGTTGCGAGGCTGGATGCGTCATTGGCGAGGTGGTTTTCAATCGAAAGAAGCTCAATTGACGGAAGATCAGTGAAATCAGACACAGACTGAACTGCGTCTGAGAAGAGACTCGATCTACGAAGCCCAGCAGGCGGGGATACGCATGTCTGCCATGAAATTTCTGGGGCGTGACTCCGACGCCGCATGCCCCTCGTCCCGATCGGGCTTAGCGCGTGCCGACAACGGCGCCGTTCTACAGCGCTCTGATTGGTCCAGCGATCGCGCCACGTGCTGACAGGGAAACGAACAACTATACTCCGTACGGAGTACTCCTCTATTAGTAACTACATCTAATCGTCAACCTATCTACATGACAGCTCATATGGGTATGAATGCAGCAGAAACGGTGTTTTCAATCACAGAGAAGGCTTCGTCACGTGTTGCTCGTTGACCAGCACGTAGCGGTACCGCGCCCGGCCTTTCTCCATGTCCACAATGGCCTGGTTCGCGTCCTTCATCGAACGCTGCTCAACCCACGGGTGGATGCCCTTCTCCGCAACAAAGTCGAGCATCTCCCGGATCTCGTGGGGGCTGCCAATGAAGGTACCTCCAATCTTGAGGTTAGAGCGCAGGACTGTGAAGACCGGCATGCCCAGGACTCCAGCATCGGGAAGGCCCACCTGGATGAAGTGGCCCCCGTAGCGGAGCAAGGAGAGGTAGTCGTTGATAGGCATCTGGGTAGATGGCATGGTTAGCGAGAGCCTCGATTGCCTGCTGGACAGGCTACGTACCTTGTCAGACGAAACGGTGCAGATGATGAGGTCCAGGGACCGCGCGTGGGTCTTTGCCCAGTCAGGCTCGTCTTCAGTCGCAATGTAGACGTCTGCGCCCAGCTTCAGAGCATCAGCTGCCTTGCTGGCCCTGCGCGAGATAGCAACCACCTTGTCGGCTCCGAGAGCCTTGGCGAACAGCACGGCAAAGTGACCCAGTCCGCCAACACCGACAACACCCACTTTCTTTCCAGGGCCGCAGCCGTTCTGCTTCAGGGGGCTCCAGACGGTGACACCACCGCAGAGCATGGGGGCTGCTTCCTCCGACGGGATAGCATCGGGGATCTTGAACACAAAGTGTCCCGGAGACCGGTTGTACAGGGCATATCCACCCATCGACTTGGCGCCGTTCAGGTGGTTACCGTTGTATGTCGGCACAAAGTGTTTCATGCAGTACGCCTCTTTTCCCATGGCGCACTCTTCACAGTCGCCCTTGCGGCCCAGGCAGGAGTCGGCCTGGGCGCCGACACCAACACGGTCACCGACCTTGACGTGACTCACCTGGGAACCGACGCGCACCGCAATGCCGACGATTTCGTGGCCGACGCAGCATGGGTAGTTGGTAGGGGCCTGTCATGATCAGCAACCTGACCGTTTAGGCAGTACGATACACACAAAGGCAGAGATACTTACCCAGCCGCTTCGCAGAGTGTGCAGATCTGACCCGCAGATACCGCAGTGAGTGATCTTGATGTCGACGTCGGTCTCCTCCCAGGGCTTGGGCTCGAACTCCTTCCACACCATCTTCCCCTCAGCGGAGCTGGCGTCGAGGCCAAGCCAGCCCTCGAACTTGTAGTCGGTTGCAGACATTTTGACAGCTATTTTCGAGGATAAGCTTCAGACGATTTCCGCGTTGCTGCTATCGGCGCAGTACCTTGGGGGCGTCTGGCCAGGGTTGATATCGAGGGATATATATATGGAACTGATCCCTCCACTTGCACACCGCCATCTTATTAATCTAATCTCCCTAATTGTGGTGCAAAGAATGCTCGGGATCTCGACAGAAGAGTGGCATGGTGGGTCCGACGCACTGATAGACGGATCCATCGATGGATTAGGTACTGTACACTTGAGGATATCCTGAAACGGCATCACTACAAATCAAATCAATCCCAAGTCAGTTCAAGGCCTGAGGCTTCCTAGGGTTGCTACCATATCAACAACGGACTTTCTCTCCAAGCAGAATCAAAACCGAGCATCATGGTGTCTTGCCGGTCGTTGGATATCATTCGCGGGGTTCTGCCATGCGCAATTCCCGAGACTGAGGTTCGACGGTTCTGCAGGACAGAAACGGGAAACGGCAAAGGGTTCCATTAAGTAAGCTCCATATAGATCCGTGTCCACCCATTGCCAGCCAGTAGCAGACATCGAAATGAAGAGGATTGGCGCCCGGTATGCCGAATCTTACCCGACGCTGTGAAGAATTGACGTCGACTCGTGGGTCCGTCCACTGCAAGCCACCCGTTTCCAAACCTCGTATCAGGATTAAATGTAAGAAAATTCTCTTTTGGAAAAACAGCCCCTCGCCAGCACTCAGCCAGCTGAGACAAAGGAACCATTCATTGCGAAGCATGACATCAGTCGGTAAGCCGGTACCTAGGCGCGGAGTGGCTTGTTGCAATTGAGTTTTTTGGATGTCGTCCGCGCCACAGCCAATGGCAATGCGGCATTGCGCACGATGTATAAAAAAAATTTTTGCCCCTCTTCCAAAAGTTCCACTGACTCCAAGTCTCCACGTAAGAAGTACCTTTTTTTGTTTCTGTCCTTTCTCTTTCGCCCGATATGGACTTTATCTCCTATCTCCATTGTCTCCATAGTCATGATCTCATGCACGCTGTGGCCCATCCGTTTAGTAATCATCTTCGGATAGTTATAAAACAAGGAGTTAAAATAAGGAACGAGGTACTTTCCGTCCTCCGTAGTGGGGTGATTATTATTTATTAACAATTTCCCTGACAACGAAATAAAGTTTCTCTGTGGCTGAATTGGACGCTGTTAACGAACGAGGAGCTGCCAAGTATGTACGGCGTTCTCCGGATGTAGGTACGCCATACCTAAAAACAAGAGACTTATCCCCGAATTGGCAAATATGTACAGTACTGTACATAGGTCCGTGTGTCTGGAAAATTGGTCAAACCAAACGAGTGTCTTCTCTTGCTTCAGGCCCAAGCGTTTGTATTATCTATTTGTCTATTAGGTGCACAGACGCAGATCAGCAAGAGTGTGTACGTTGTAAATAGGAAGTTGCGGGGATTTCACTATATAAGACGGACAGAGTGTATTGTCTGTCCAGTTTGCTATACAGACCTAATAGAGAAATTGAGGAATACAGCATTATCGCTAGATACCACAGACTGTACAGTCAAACTCGATAAGATACAAATGTACAGTACACGTGTATGTAACTCAATCAACTACATGTAGTAACTATATGCACATGGTATTTTATTTAGTGCGGGGTATATCTAGAAGCAGAGCATGGTTCTTGTTCATATGAACTACTACACCTCTGTGCATTCCATGCCTAGTATAATAAGAATTCCTTGTTTCCCTTTATGCATTCTATTATATGATATATCTATCGCAGGTATATACTCGTGAATGGGTAATAATGACTCGAAGATACCTAGGTAGCATCACATCACATGCCAACCGTCGGGCAACTTCTCTCACTACTTTCTCCAGATTTAATATTTATCACTTAGCATGGGCCTCCAGGGTTAGTAAAGATTAAAATTTAGTTTGGTGGGGTGAGTAGTATACAGTATTAGTTGACACTTACCAAAGTTTGACACTTTAGCATAGTAGTACGATAGGATGCAGACATAGAAGTGGTTTTTGGCATAGACTACTCTCCTACTACTTTTTGACATGGGATGCCACGTATTAGCTTACATCAAGCAGGGTCAGCCAATATTACGTACCTTACCTAATTTTGGTGTCTTGTCAATACCACTGGCGTAGAATACCACAGTTTTATTTATTTAGTATCTGACAACAAGCGCACTTTGGCATGGAAATACCATATTTTAGAATAAGATGCAACAACTAGTAAGTAGCTTCTATCGTATAAGGACCAGACGAAGTGAAATTTTGACACATTACCCGATTCTGGGCTATTATAAAGCCAGGATAATTATTGGCTGGCTCATGTGACTTCTTCACAGACAGCATCGATGATTTCTCCTTTTTGACTCTTTCGTTGTCTAACAACTACTCTCGCACTATTACTCAAAAAAAAACATGCCGCATGCTCGTCTTGGAGTATATCTCGCCAGAGAGACTTTTTTTCAAGCTGGGACATACAAAACATTGCATGCTTTGTTTTTACCTGATTTCTCTGACCAATCTGATCTGTATCCAGAAAACAATTAGTTCTTTGTTTGTCTGCTTGTTGACTTTTGTTTTCAGAGTCAAGTTTAGTCAGTGTCCTTCCTTATCGATGAGAAATGGCTGGCCCATTGAGAAAAGTCCCACGTCACTCAGAGTCAATTCTCTGCTGTTATTGAGAGGAAGGGTTTATCATCTCAACGATGCGTTCAACTTGCTCGAAAAGATCATACATATTAATATGTTGCTTTTGCCTTGGCAAATCCAGCGAGTTTGGTGGTGTGACGAGCTTCCAAACTTGAGCCTCAGACCGTGTTACCTGAAAGCTCGAACGTGAGGCTTTTTCGGAGTATTTATCCATCTCTTCCTAGCTGAGAGGCACAAGCAGGGTTAGCCTAGATTAGTCTTCCAGCCAACGGTCCCATGACAATATTGATGTCGACGACAATGACAGTCCGAATCTTGGTGTTGAAATGGATTGTTCACACACATACTGTACTGTATCTTGTGTAGGTATGTTGCGCAGAGACTTTCCTTCAGAACTGGACTGTTGAATTCTATCTAGGGCTAGTTCGGCAGACCACTAGTCTGCGGATATTTGCATCAAGGTTGCATGTTGAAGCAAAACCAACAAAGAACAGTTCACTGCAGGCAATTAATAGATCGAACAGGCTGTGACTGACTCACAGAGAAGATAGAACAACGACAATTACAGCTGGATTGGCGATGTGATCTGGACTGCGCCACTGGAAGCCATTGCCCTGCAGGATTCAGGCAGCATGCAACTAAACGTGTTGTGTTACACTGACGATGGCACGGCTGCCTGCTTGAAAGATTCAACATTCCTACCCTGTGACAGCTAACCACTACACAGCTCCAGCTGCTTCGCGCAGAATGTCGCTCCCACTGCCTCGCGATGCCGTCCCCTTGCTCAAACCAGGTTATTCCCAATTGCTGGACCTGGTCCACGATGTTGCTGGCATCGACCCCATGACGCTGGTCAACATCGGCCTGGTCATTGTCGGACTGTTCACTTTTCTCGGCTATGCTCTCGGCTACATCTACAAGTACGTCCTGGACATGGCCGGCTCGACTGTCCGGATCGACGACGAGGATCCGCTGTACCAGCACGTCATGCGCTGGATGGCTGATCACCAGTTCTTGAACCGCCAGTTCCGCTCTGTCCGCGCCGTCAGCACCTCCAAGAGCTCGTGGGAAGATGAGGAGGAGGCACTCAAGTCGATGATCGGTGGCCAGCATCTCACGGAGCCTGATCCCAACAACCTCATCAGCTATCGCTCCATCGTCGGACGCACCCCGATCAGTCTCCAGCCCTTCCAGGGCACCCATCTATTCCGTCGTCACGGCAGCTGGATCCTCTTCAAGCACCGCGTCAACTCGGGCATCCAGCTCATGCCGCTGCCCAAGGAGCGCGGCTACATCCTGCTTCAATGCCTGGGCTTCTCCACCGCACCCCTGCAGCGCCTGATGGAGGAGGCGCAGCTGTACAACCTCGAGCGCAGCATGACCACAACCACCATATTCCGCGCCATCAGCAACGTCCGCGACATCGTGCGCTGGTCCAAGTTCAGTGCCCGGCCGTCACGCGACATCTCCACCGTTATCTTCGACAAGGCGAAGAAACAGGCCCTGCTCAAGGACATCAACGAATACCTCCACCCGCACACGCGCCGCTGGTACGCAAACCATGGAATCCCCTACCGTCGTGGCTATCTGTTCTCAGGCGCACCGGGCACAGGCAAGACGAGTCTCACGTCAGCTCTGGCGGGAATCTTCGGGCTCGATATCTACGTCCTCAGCCTGCTGGACCCCAATCTGAGCGAGTCGCAATTGATGCGACTCATGTCAGAGATCCCACCGTGCTGCATCGTCCTGTTGGAGGACGTCGACGCGGCCGGTCTCACACGTCCGGACAACGGCGATTCCTCGCGAGGGTCAAGAATCTCGCGGAGAAGAGGGCCAAGTATTCAACTGGACGGAACCGATCCTATGAGTTTGATCCAGCCAGCTGCGAATGGAAACAGCAGCAACAACAATGGACCCGCTCCCAGCGTGTCAATCTCGTTGTCGGGCCTATTGAACGCCATCGACGGCGTGTCGTCACAGGAAGGCCGCATTCTCATCATGACCACCAACTCGCCCGAGGCGCTGGACAAGGCGCTTGTCCGCCCAGGACGGGTCGACATGCATATCGTCTTTGAGCTGCCGTCACAGGAAGAGATGCGTGAGCTGTTTCTGAGCATGTACAGTGAAGGTCCGAGGGAGAGTACGGCAACAACAGCATCTATACCATCACCAATGTCTAATGGCAATGGCATCTCGCCTCTTGAAAAGGACGTGGAAGCGGACCTAGACCTGGAATATCTAGCCCAGCAATTCGCCGCCTCGATCCCCGAGAAACGACTGAGTCTGGCAGCTCTGCAAGGTTTCCTTCTCCAGTACAAAAGACGTCCTCGAGAGGCGTGTGAAAAGGCTGCAGCTTGGGCCGAACAAGCCTTGCAGAAGACAGCACAGGAAGACGAGCAGCAGGAGAAAGCTGTTCAATGAATTATGGTATCAATACCGATGATGACAACTGCATAGATAAGGGCGCAAAGAGTGGGGCGTTCATTCACATCTTACTGCAACGATCCTCTGAGACTATTGTCAATCAGATCAGACTGCAATAACAAGAGTATTAATGGTCACTATTCTGTATCTATATTTAATGAAGATAAAGAATAAACAATAAAAAAATTTTTTTTCGTACGTTATATATATATCCGCTTCTAAGCTAGGATATATAATGATATGTCCATGTCCAGGATTGCCAGCCAAAATATATTCTGGCATTCACCTACTTTTTTTTCTATTTGCTTGGTACATGCCACATACACGATAGAGCTTCATTTGCCATGAGTTGAGATGCGTTTTCACTGCTAATCCCAAGTCGTTGGAACTTTGGGATATTTCTTCGCGTCCATGCCCAGGTCTTCGTAGACACTGTGATCACCTGGAGTCGAAGTTCATCAGTGAACCTGTTTCGTTGCGATCACCTGCAAAGGTTTGGAGGACTCACCCTTCAGTGATTCGATCCGTCCTAGATTTTCATCTTCGAACTTTTCAAGCACCTCGCCTGGCTGCTCCTGATTAGGCTCCTTGCCACCCGCTTCAGAGATACCGCCCTTGCCCAGGTTGTCTTGCGCCTCGCCGATCATTAGGAACTGGGCATTCGGATAGTCCAGAAGCTCTGGCTCTGCGGGCACCCATCGAAGGTCAGCGAATTTTTCCATCACACTGTCATCGTCAGCCCTTTCTGCAGTGTTCTCGAATAACAAATCGACGTCTGTCTTACTCTTTCGGATACTCGGGATCCTTGGGCAGTCGTGCATAAGATGGACCCGGATACTTGGGGTTCTTCGATTGGATGATAAAGCTGCCGCGATTATACAGACCAAAATCTTGCTGGATATCGCTGACTTCGGAGGGAATCGTGAGAATATACGCGAGATGCGAGGCCCGAGTTGTCCTTGTGATGGCATAAACGCCCTCTGCGTATGGCTTCGCTTCGGGCGTTGTGCGTCCCCCACGCGTCTGCGTCTCATAACGCTCTTCTGCAATAAAGGTCTCTCGCAGAGTTTGCATTGAGACTTTCGCTTTCGCCACGAATCCCATCTCCCTTTCGCTACCCGATGTTGGAAATCTCTTCTTCGGCAGTATAAGCAACCGACAATTATCATCACTACCAATGGGTCCGTCTTCCAGCTTTGCACCGCGTGGCGTCGGTCGCATGACGAATAAACTGCGCGCAACGTCGCCAAAGCTGTGCGGTTCCTGCACATTGACGCGAGGACGCAGGAAGAAGTAGATAATACCCTTCTCAAGCAGATTGGAGGGAACGATCTCCTCCCTTTTGGGGGAGTCTCTGACAGCAGTGCCAGCACCATTAGGGGCAGCTGACTCTTTCTGAGCAGTCTCTTGCTCGGAAGGAGCTGGTTTCTCTTCGGTTCCTACGGCGCAATCAACCACAATTTTCCTGAATTGAGCCCGAAGCAATCTTACCATTGGGAACTTCCTTTTCTGGACGTTTCTCTTCGGGCTTCTCTTCAGGCTTTCTTTCCAGGGTCTCTTCAGGAGTCTTTGGACGCTGATCTTGTGGTTCCTCTGCAGGCTTTTCAGCGGGCCTTTCTTCAGCCTTTTCTTCAGGCCTTTCCTCAGGCCTCTTTCACGCCTGTCTTCAGGCTTCTCCTCCGGCTGTTCTTCGGGTCTTCTCTCGAGGGTTTCTTCAGCTGTCTTAGGACGCTGGTCTTGTGGTTCCTCTACGGGCTGTTCCTCCGACCACACTTCCGGAGCCTTTTGTTCCAACGACCCCTCAGTCACAGTCGGTTGCTTGTCCTCCCCTTTCTCCTTGGTCTCCTCATCTTTCTTTTCTCTCTTCGAAGCTCGTCCTTTCGTCGATGCTCCCCTTCGTTTCGAACCAGCTGCGCCTTGGGAAAGAGCCTGATTGGCCTTCACCGCGGCTTGGCGTGTGGATGCCCTAGTGGTGACCATTTTGGGACAGTTAACGGGGAGTATTCGAGGTCGATGTGACAGGACAAAAAGAAAGGGGCGCACTGAAAGCATTTAACATGCTGGAGACTTGAATGGAGGCGAGTGAAGAAAACGCTGCCAGTCATACGAATGGCACCTCCATGAGGGATGCCTGACGTCACACCTGTTTGTAAGGAACGTTTCATTTGATTATATAAGCTTATCGTCAAACGCAGCAGTAGATATATAATCACGTGATGATAGTGTTGATTGCAGGATGGAGATAGGTGCTATTAGCAATAACACTGAACGTGTCTAGCCGGCATCTAGCCGTCAATCTATCTCCATCTGGTCACTCGCTGACACACTGTTGGTAGGATATCCTGCTGACTCTATGCCACCAGCTTCGGGAGACAATCGCGCAGAGCTGGAGCCAGTCTTTGCACGGAGATCATGGGCGCCAGGCGAGAGAGCACTGCGGACCGTCGTGAGGTCTTCCCCCGACCTTCTACTCCTCCTCCGCATTCTCTTGGGACTGGCGAATGGACCCTCCGGCCGCAGATCAACATCCTGTAGCCTCATTTCAGAGGCTGTCCTCTGAGGGTTCTGGTATAGCGCCGATGCGCTGGCAATCTTCCGTTTTCGTCCACGTTTCTGCTTCGGCAAAGGCTGGAAGTCATTGCTGTCTGAGTCGCAGCAGAGACCTCGCAGAGAATTGACCAATTCGGTTTGCCAATATTCTGCAGAATCCAATAACTTTGGAGTCGTGGGCCTTGTTGATGCAGATGTAGGGGTCTGGTCTGCATCATCGTCCGGCTCTTCGATAGCATATGGGCGGACCACTTCCACATCGGCATCATATCCAGGGTCC
>NW_013562826.1:0-16124 GCF_000968595.1 Rasamsonia emersonii CBS 393.64 | reverse complement strand
CTGCCTCTTGACAGTGGTTGTTCGACCTTGTTAAAGACCATTGCCGGCGAGATGAATGGTATCTATTTGGACGACTCATCCTATTTAAACTACCAAGGTAAAACAGAGAATTATTCTCACTTGATAGCATTCGACTGACAAGTACAGGCATTTCCGGCAAGCAGATGCACAAGCAATTCCGAGGCGAAGCCATCTACACGGCCGAGACCGATGTCCATTTCCCCCAGTTGACTGTCGGAGAGACCCTCACCTTTGCTGCCCTCGCACGTGCGCCGCGGAACCGCTTTCCCGGTGTCTCGAGGAAGCAGTATGCAGAGCACATGCGAGATGTCGTGATGGCAATGCTCGGTCTCAGCCACACGATCAACACCCGAGTCGGCAACGACTACATCCGGGGAGTCAGTGGTGGAGAGCGCAAGCGTGTGAGCATTGCAGAAGCAACCTTGAGCCAGAGCCCCCTGCAATGCTGGGATAACAGCACCCGTGGCTTGGATAGCGCCAATGCCCTTGAATTCTGCAAGACGCTGCGATTAACCACCAACTATGTTGGCACCACGGCCTGTGTCGCCATCTACCAAGCTTCGCAGAGTGCTTACGATGTGAGTTATTTCGTGAAGATTGTCCGGTGAAGCCTGTCTAATCCGGTCTCTATCCAGGTTTTCGACAAAGTGACCGTCCTCTACGAGGGTCGTCAGATCTATTTTGGCCCCATCAACGAGGCCAAAGAATTCTTCACCAACATGGGTTTCGAATGTCCCGAACGTCAGACCACAGCCGATTTCTTGACTTCTCTCACCAGCCCATCTGAACGCATTGTCAAGCCGGGTTACGAGAACAAGGTGCCCCGAACTCCTGACGAGTTCGCAGCAGCCTGGAAGAATAGCGAGGCCCATGCCAAGTTGATGCGGGAGATCAAGGAATATGAAGAGACGTATCCAATTGGCGGAGCATCTGTGGATCAGTTCATCGAGTCCCGCCGAGCACAGCAAGCAAAACATCAGTGAGTTTCTTCTTACGTGCTTGCTTGATAGAATCCAGACTGATGATTGCAACAGACGAGTCAAGTCTCCGTACACGCTGTCGGTGGTGCAGCAAGTCAACCTGTGTGTCGTTCGTGGTTTTCAACGTCTGCGGAGGGATGCGTCTCTGACGCTCACTCAGCTGATCGGTAATACGATTATGGCTCTCATCATCGGCAGTGTCTTCTATAACCTGCGCGATGACACTTCCAGTTTCTACAGCCGGGGAGCCCTCTTGTTCTTTGCGGTTTTGCTGAATGCTTTCTCTAGTGCTCTCGAGGTGCGTGATTCGATCATCACTCCTGATCTCTAAATCAGAAAACGAGGCTAACTTCAGGCAGATTTTGACACTATATGCGCAACGTCCCATTGTTGAAAAGCATGCTCGTTATGCGTTATATCATCCCTTTGCGGAGGCGATTGCGTCCATGCTCTGTGACATGCCCTATAAGCTCCTGAATTCCGTCACGTTCAATATCACGCTCTATTTCTTGACCAACCTTCGCCGTGAGCCCGGGGCATTTTTCACCTTCTGGTTGTTCTCGATCGTCATCACGTTGACCATGTCGATGATCTTCCGGACCGTGGCCGCATTTTCTCGGACCCTGAGCCAGGCCCTGGCACCTGCAGCCTTGCTCATACTGGCACTGGTGATTTATACCGGTTTCACAATTCCCACGAGGAACATGCTGGGCTGGTCTCGCTGGATCAACTACATCGACCCCATCTCGTACGCTTTTGAGAGCTTTATGGTCAACGAATTCCATAACCGGACGTTTCCTTGCGCGCCTGAGCAGCTTATTCCGAGTGGTGGCAGCTACGACGACCTCCCCATTGCGAACAAGATCTGTTCCACAGTCGGTGCTACAGCAGGGGTGGCGTATGTTTCAGGTGATGCCTATCTCGAGCAGAGCTTTCAGTATTCCTACGACCACCTGTGGAGGAATCTAGGTATCATCTTTGGATTTATGGTCTTCTTCATGTGCACGTATCTCCTCGGCACCGAATATATCTCCGAGGCCAAGTCCAAGGGTGAAGTGCTGTTGTTCCGTCGTGGTCATCAGCCTGCGGCCATCAGCAAGGGATCCGATGACGTTGAAAAAAGTCGCGAACCGGCCCCGGCCGAGAAGACGGAAGACACTCACGGGCAACAGGTGACGGCAAATATCCAGCGGCAGACAGCCATCTTCCACTGGCAGGACGTGTGCTATGACATAAAAATCAAGGGTGAAACTAGGCGGATCCTGGATCATGTCGACGGGTGGGTGAAACCTGGTACCTGCACTGCGTTGATGGTGAGTGAGAACTCACATCTTCGAAATTTCTGATCTCCGCACTGACTTTGAACAGGGCGTCTCTGGTGCTGGCAAAACAACTCTCCTGGATGTCCTCGCAACCCGCGTCACCATGGGTGTGGTGTCAGGTGAGATGCTGGTTGACGGTCGTCCGAGAGATCGGTCGTTCCAGCGCAAAACCGGTTATGTTCAGCAACAGGATCTTCATCTCGCGACCACGACCGTCCGAGAGGCGCTGCGTTTCAGCGCGATCCTTCGACAGCCAGCCAGCGTGAGCCGCCAGGAAAAGCTCGACTACGTTGAAGAGGTCATTAAGCTGCTGGGAATGGAAGCGTATGCCGATGCTGTTGTGGGTGTGCCGGGTGAAGGTAGGTTTCGTCGTCCATCAATATTCTCGAGATCTGACAGCTGACTCGGACAGGTCTCAACGTTGAACAGCGGAAGCGTCTCACCATTGGAGTCGAACTCGCAGCCAAACCGCAGCTACTGCTATTCCTCGATGAGCCCACCTCTGGACTGGACAGTCAGACAGCGTGGTCAATTCTGGATCTACTTGACACCCTGACGAAGCATGGCCAAGCAATCCTATGCACTATCCACCAGCCCTCAGCGATGCTCTTCCAGCGATTCGACCGGCTTTTGTTCCTTGCCAAGGGGGGAAAGACGGTGTATTTTGGAGAAATCGGCAAAAATTCCTCGACTCTGGCGAGCTACTTTGAACGGAATGGCGCTCCTCCACTCCCTGAAGGGGCAAACCCTGCCGAGTGGATGCTCGAGGTCATCGGTGCCGCACCGGGATCACACAGCGACATTGACTGGCCGGCGGTTTGGCGTGATAGCCCTGAGCACAAAGCGGTTCTGGACCATCTTGCGGAACTGAAATCGACGCTGTCTCGGAAAGAGAGCACGGCGGGCGCCTCTTCGGACCCGGCCGACTACCGCGAATTTGCAGCTCCGTTCCGTGTGCAACTGTGGGAATGCCTGCGCCGGATCTTCTCCCAGTACTGGCGGACGCCGTCGTACATCTATTCGAAGGCCGCGCTGTGCATCTGCACGACGCTCTTCATCGGGTTTTCGTTTTTCAGGGCACAGAACAGTCTCCAGGGGCTTCAGAACCAGATGTTCAGCGTCTTCATGCTGATGACCATCTTCGGTAACCTGGTGCAGCAGATCATGCCCCACTTCGTCACGCAGCGGTCGCTGTACGAGGCGCGGGAGCGTCCCTCCAAGGCATACTCGTGGCAGGCGTTCATGATGGCGAACATCCTGGTCGAGCTACCGTGGAACACGCTGATGGCGGTGTTGATGTATTTCTGCTACTACTACCCGATCGGCCTGTACCGCAACGCGGAGCCGACCCACGCAGTGACCGAGCGCGGGGGCCTCATGTTCCTGCTGATCTGGTCGTTTATGATGTTCACGTCGACATTCGCGCACATGGTCATTGCCGGCATCGAGGTTGCCGAAACTGGTGGCAATCTGGCCAACTTGTTGTTCTCTCTGACTTTGATTTTCTGCGGGTGCGTTGGTCCCATCCTAACCCTAACTAAACTAACCTTCAACTTCCGGGAAAGGAAAGCTAACATTGAATTTGTTTGAACTGACTACAGTGTCCTCGCAACCCCGCAAGCCCTCCCGGGCTTCTGGATCTTCATGTACCGTGTCTCACCATTCACATACCTCGTATCCGCCATGCTCTCCACCGCCGTGTCAGGCACCAATGTAGTCTGCGAGTCTGTCGAATTGCTGCACTTCAACCCGCCGAGCAACCAGACGTGCCAGGAATATATGGAGCCGTACATCCAGCTGCGGGGAGGATACATCACCAACCCGGACGCCACAACAAACTGCGGGTTCTGTCCGATGTCCAGCACGGATACCTTCCTGCTCAGCGTGTCGAGCGAGTTCAGCACGGCGTGGCGCAATTTTGGGCTGATGTGGGTGTACATCGCCTTTAATACGGCGGCTGCTGTGTTTTTGTACTGGCTGGTGAGGGTGCCCAAGGGGAAGCGGGCGGAGTGATCAGTCATCAGTATCTGTTGATCTGTTGATATTCTTTTTAAAGTTGCATTTCTTTTGTTGTGATATTATATTATGCACATAATTTTTCCCCAGAGCATACCACTTTTTCCTCTTTTTGTTACACTATACCTTCTCTTTACTTATCTCGTCATATATTTCTTTCTTTTCTTTTCTTTTCTTCTTGTTTTTTTTTTAATAACAATAATCTTAGACTAGACTAGACAGACCGGCTAGACTAGACTAGACTAGGCTACACAGCAATACGTTTATTGATTTTGTTTGGTCAATGCCTATAGAAAGAGAGTGAGATAGCAACCTGTTCATCTAGGAAAAACGAGTGTATTTCATATTATGGCTTAAATGAGACGACCATAGCGAGCGACTGCCTGAATTCAACCCTTCCAAGCAAACGATCGTCGCAACATCGTCAAGGACACCGTATCGTCCTTGTACCACATTACCAAGGACGCGACGCCTGATGCCGCGCTGGCAAAGGAAATCGGCGAACCAAAGACGGTCGATGAGTTCAAGGCGAATATAGACAAATACGTGAAAGACTCCGGCCTGGGGCAATTCTTTGGAAACAATCCAAAGTTTCTGCAGGACGTTGCCGAGAAAGCCACGCGGCTAAGAAAAGACCCTAATAACACTTTGACGTCTGAGGACCAAATCCGTGACCTGACGAGATTGGCCCTCTACCAGCCGGTCCTGTATTGTGGTGAGTTAGTTTTTCGTTGTGCATGGTCGAACCCTCCTCGTAAGAGCGGAGAGAGAGAAAGCTGACTTCAGTCAAGACGACAGTGGATCGATGGGTAACGAGTCTCGGATGGAATCTCAACGAGAGCTCGTCAAGCGCATGACGAAAATCACCACCAAACTCGTCCCGGACGGCTACGGCGTTGAGCTGCGTTTCATCAACGTCTCAACGAGTTGGGGAGATCAGCTCGACGAGGCGGGAGTCGACAAAGTGATGAGCGGCGTCGGGCCCGGAGGCGGCACCAAGATCGGAACCATGCTGAAACAGAAGATCCTCCAACCTCTGATCTATGACAGGCTGGACCGCGGTGAGTTGCTTGAGAGACCGATACTTATTTCGACCATCACGGACGGGTGCCCGTATGGCGAGGATCGTGCCGTTTTCGAGAATGCCATCCTTGAATGCATGAAAAGAGTCGTTGACAAGGGCTATGAGGCTGAAGGTGTGTAGTCTTTTTTTGGTTCTCCTTTTCTTTCTCACGTAACATTCAACCAGATGGCTGACCTATCGCAGCGGTCAGGTTCCAACTTAGTCGCGTAGGGGACGACCCGGAATCGGTGCAATTCCTAAAAGACTTGCACGAAAACAGGGATCTTAAACGTGTGCTATACTGTACAACCGGTCAGTTACGTCCAGAACCAGTCACAGTTGCATTCCGCTGACCATTTCACAGAGACCTTGGACAACAGATTCGCGGAATTGAAAGACAATGAGAAAGACTTGGAAGCATGGGTATGCCAGATACTCCTTTCTTTTTTCGATGACTCGAACAGTAAGCTGACGGTCTGTTTCCAGCTGCTGGAACTCCTCATTTCGCCAATTGAGCCGCGAGCCGTGGTGTGAGCGTAGACTAGACTGGACGTAAGTCCTAGAGATCGTTGCAAGGAATCTCATGGCAAGAATCAGGACACAGCTGTGCTCAAAGAAAAGGGATACTAGCAATAGGTATAGCAGAGCAAGAATACTCTAAAAAGGCAGTTTGTGAGGGTAGCCATTGATGGGTTAGTCGTAGAGGCAAACATAAAATGGAAAAAAGACAGTACAACTGAGCGGAGAATGACGATCTGCTTCAACCTGAAATCTCAGTCGTAAAATCCCAATCGCGTAGAGGCTATAAAGCGTAGGAAAGGCCATCGTGCTCGCCATAGTCGTACTATAGGCAGAACGAATGAGAAACGATCGAGCAGTTCGCGGGAGTAGCACAGCACAATCTGATAGGGAGCCTCGAGCAGGTCAGATGTTGCGAATCGAAGCACGAGAGCCATCTCTGCACCAATTGGAGGAGGGCACGATTTGGATACCAGGACAGGCTTGGGCACAATGGTGGCTGTCTGTATAAATTGATAGCATTCCCCCAGCTTGGCCGGATAGATTCTTCGCCTGCATCATATCCACGACAGACTTTCTTTTCTTTCTTTTCTTTGCCTGCTTCCCTGACCATTCCCACGTCATTCATAACAATGGTTAGAAGGCTCATTGCAGAAGAAGACGTGGCCGACGCGTACAAGACCGGCCCAAAGGAAAAGAACCTCTTGGGGCTGGTGAACTACGACGCTGCTCTGCTAACAGCTGCCGTGGTGAAACTGACCTTTCGGGTCAACAATGAAAGTAGGCAGAACTTTATCCGCATGAGTGTGTCAGTTCTAACGTTACAAACAGGCGAGTCAAGTGGAAATGGCTTTTTCGTGCACTTCCCTGGCTGCGAGGACGACATCATCCTCACCGCGGGCCACAACCTCATCGACGGCAAAAAACGGCGCTACAATGTCATGACGGTCCACATTACAGACCCGCACTCTGACCGGGTTGTGCAGCGATCTGTGCCGCTGGACGCCATCAAGATCTGCGAGCAGTACGCGAACAACCCCAGCGAGGCGTCAGCGCAACACGACTACGGGGTCATCCTCTTGGCCCGAGAACCAGGGAAGGCGCCGCACTATGCGTTTGGCTTCAGTCTGCACCTGGGCCATGAAGAGAGACTCGATTGCGATGTCGGGGTGACTGGCTTCCAGCAAGGGAAGAATGGGCCGGCCGGGACCAGCACTGGAGCATGCGTGAATCCGATCCTGAGTCAAAACCAGCTCGAGTACATGGCGAAGACGGAGGCGGGCATCAGCGGGGCGCCTGTTTGGGTTGGATACAAAGGCACTCCGACCGCCATTGCAGTCCAGTGAGTATCGTTGCCGAGATGAGATGATGATGAGCACTGAGCTTTGTTTTTACCTCAGCAACTATGGCGCTTCACGACCGGGTAGTCCAAGCAAGGGTACACGGATCAATCTGAAGCTCGTCCGGGACGTCTTTGGTTGGGCGGGCATTGGGGCGACATCGAAGATGCTGCGAACGAAAAGCCTGGACGCTCCTCCGGGACCTGCATTGGGGCTGTTCTTCAGATACTCAGAAGACGAGGAGCGGCTGAAAGTCATCGTCCAAGGCCACGAAGACAAGACGTCGATGCTCTTCGATCTGCTGCCCGTGTTCGCCCCGGCACGAGCGCCGGCAACCAGATTCTCCCCACACTACGCGCTTCACTTCAAAAAGCGCTGGATATCATGGAACAAAGACAGTGCGACCGCCACAGCGGTGGAGACGTTGGGATCTTCGTGTTGGATCAGAATCTTCGGCAATGTCGAAAGCGGTGATCCATTCCGAATTACTGTGAACCGAAACGGCGACTTGTTTGCTCTGACTGTCAAGACTGACAAGATGAAGGAATGGCAGCTCGAAGAACCTGGGGAAGAATTCTGTGGATTTGCTTTTGACGAGTTCTTTGACGGGGACCCAGGCACAGACGTGAGTGAATTGATGATACCCATTCGAGGTTCAGTCGAATTGAGTGCTTGCTACAGGACACCTTCAACGAATTCGGCCTTGAATGACGGGCAGGTAAGTGGGAGTGAGAGACGAACTAGCGGTCAAGGAAAACAGCCGTCCACAGTTGAATAATTTGAGCCCCCTTTCATTCTGCAAAACCGTTGTTCATTGCTTCATATATCGTTAGATTGGAACCTCAAACAAAATCGATATAACATGAAGGTTGTATTAGGGAGGTATAGTAGAAGTATATGCAATATATCATCGTGGATTCATCTGACACGAACAATCTATTCGGCAACAGCGCAGTATATGCTATTTAACCTGTCAGTAAGATGATATCGTACAAAACGATCAATACTGATTACGTCATATGGATGACTCACCTGACCAGCGAGTGCTCTGTCACCTACCTATCTAGGTAGGTACCTATCTCAAGGTGCTCCTCGCGGTTTCCTCTTCCATCTGCCATCAGCTCCTGCAGTTCTATGTCAAGCACCTTGAGATACCTCCAATGTGACTGACAGCTTAAAGTCCTCCGCCATGGCTACCACCCATGGGGTGGACCCCCCATTCGGCTTCAGCGACGAAGACTTTGTCATCGAGAGTTACGACGAATATCCTTCGGGCTTTCGTGACCTGCAAAACGAGAATCTTTTCCCAAAGTCGAAGTTTCCTATGTTTCGTGGAAAGGATACTTCTGCTGCCGCGCAGAATGCCTATGAGTCAATCCAACCTGCGCTCCTCCTCTTGTCGCGAATCATCATTCAATGCTGGGAATCTTTCACTGTCTTTGTTAGGCGTCAACGTCCAGGACTATTTCCACCAGATGAATTTCTTGACGCGGATACAGAGCTGGCTCTATCCAAGGACGAGACTATTGGATACATCAAAAACGTTATCCCCGACATCGAGTTCAACCCTGACAGACACTATTATTACTCGAATTCCGCCGCTGTTTTTGCAGAGACGGTTCTGTGTCCCAAGGCCGCCTCAGATCGAATTTCTGTGAACTATAATATCGTTCGACTCTTGCGAGATCCGACTTGCAGCCACAGTCGGAAACTGGCAGGGCTGGTTTTCCTTGCAGTTTTACTGGGTCATGGATTGGCTCACGTGCTTGAGTTCCGCAGCATTCGTGGCGGGCAACTATTACGATCTGATGATGATGGCGAGCCGTTGAACACACCTGGTGTAACCTGTCGCGAGGCTGGTACCGCATGGGAAACCCGTGCCTTCGGAGGTCGAATATACCCAATCTGCGGCGTCGAGAATTCCTTGGTAAACATGCGAGGGTTGTGCATCAGCAGCAACGCATGGAATTTCGACATGATGAAAGCCAACGAGAAGTGGATACGCGAACTGTTCAGAGAGTCGCACTGGACTACAACTACAGCAGTGCACCCCTTGCGAGCACCAATTGGCAAATACGCGAGATTCGCTTTGCTGGAGGACGAGCTGCTGATTGATTATGAACGGCGTGCCTTACCAACAGAGGGCAAGGGCTGTGAACGGGACGTGCGGGTTGAAACCGGCAGTATTATTAGTCCTCGGAAGAAGCATAGGCAAATTATACCCGTCAATATCTGCGGTGCCAAAAGAGTGCGCTGATGAAAAAAATTCTGACTCAGTCTGAGTAATGACATTCTTTTGTTCGCGTTGATGAACGGAAGAGACTGGGAAAGAGATTAATTAGAAGTTCATAGTAATCAGAGGCGTATCGTCCATCCCTGTCAAATCCAACATGCTATTATCATATATTCATGAAAAAATATAGTCTATTCGACAACAGCAGCAGCAGTATTATAGTGCTATTACCAACCTGTCAGTAAGATGAATTGTACAGTACAAAAGTCTATCCATCAGTCTATCCTATCCGTCAACGAGGTGACCAGCATCCATCACAATCAGTAGGAACAATGTATTATACAAGCCTTTTAACGACTCGCTCCGCTCGTATATTACAGCTCCTTTTTCAGGAAATGCTCCGGCTTATGCGTCGTCTCGTAATCCACGTGCACATACGCCCGCTCCACGTCCGGCAGCGACTCGAGCTTCATCTGCAGCTCCTCCGCCACGTCGTGCGTCGCCATCAGACTCTCCGCCGGGTCCATGACGACGTCGACTTCGACCAGCAGTCGCGGTCCCGACGTGTAGGCGCGCACCGTGTCGATGGCTGTGATCATCGGAGAGTGCGTCATTGCTGTTTCCTGTTAGAAAGAAAACCACAGCAGAAAAGTTCAGGAGAACTCACAGATATAGGTGATCAACTGCTGCATCTGCGTGTCCGCCCTCACCCCGATGAGCAGCTGAAACTCGGAATACGCCGTGCGCAGCCACAGGCCCGACACCAGCAGCGACAGAATTACCGCGCCCATCGGGTCGATCCACCAGCGGAGCTTGCTGCCGCCCACGGACGTGAGGATACCGAAACCGTTGATGAAGAGGTCGTTGCGGTGGTCCTCCCACAGAATGCGCACCTGCGAAAACTGGTCGCGCAACGTCCAGCAATACAGAAACAGGGACAGCTTGGTGCTGAAGGCGACGACGACGGCGATGACGGACGGCAGGTGGAAGCTCCACGTCTCCTCCTCGTGGCCGACGCTGAGCTCGCGCACGGAGAAGGCGATCAGAACAAAGGACACGGCGGTCATCAAAAAGCAGAAGCAGATGTTGCCGGCCGTCTCGATGCGCGCCTTGCCGGCCGGGAATTTCCGCGGATCGACGCGCGACACGGCCTTGTGGCAGAGCAGCAGGGTGAGATTGGACATGGGGTCGAAGATGGCATCCGCCATGGTGGTGAACAGCGACAACGAGCCGGACGAGATGGCGCCATACATCTGGACGATGGACAGGATGACGTTGGCGGCGAAGCTGCCATAGACGGCGATCTTGTATTTCAGCTGGTTCTGGTTGTTGAGCTCTCTGGCGGCGCGCACATGCTCCTCGACAGGGGTCAGCAGGCGCTCGATGTTCTGATTCTGGGCCTGGTAGAATCCCTGCAGTTTGCGCGAGGTCGACCCGACGCGGTCCTTGAGGATGGACGGCGCACAGCGCTCGTATTTGCGGGAGGTGTTGGCCTTGATCTGCTTGATCTCGGCGTCGGTCTTGATCTTGGAGGCCAGGTGGAAGGGATCGTTCTGGCGGGTGTATCGCGGCGGTGGGTTTCCCTCCTCGTCCCGCGAGGGCGCCCTTATATGGGGGGCAGGGACGGTGTCAGCGCCGTCGACGCCGGTGCTGGTGGCTTCATTGATGGACAGGGCGGGACGCGGCGGAGAGAGATTGAAGGGATGGGGGTGGAGAGAGATGGAATGACGGAGCTGAGGGTCCTCCATGTGAAGTCCTAGATGGCAGGGAAGGTGTCACAGTTGTCGGCAGATCTGGGGTCGCGAATAAGAAAAGAACGGATCTTGCATGGATCGCGGAGAGGCGGTCAGATCACAAACCGGACTGCAGTGATCGACCAATTGACAGCGCTCTACAAAGAAACGCATCAAAGAGTCGACCACTCTCGAGGAAAAATCACAAACTTGATCGGTGGAGAGAAGAGGAAAGATGGCGATGGCCGAAGGATCCGCTGCGGGCGCCAAGTCAGCGAATCACGTTGGGGCAGCGCAAGCAAGGAGCACGTGTTTGATATTAATTCATATTCATCGATTCAGGACAGTTAGTACAAAATAGAAGGATGGTGATGAGCATCTCGAGCAGTGTCCATATCGGGCATGTACTCGAGTTAGACAGAACAGCCATCTCGCATCGCTCACCGGATTTGAGAGCCGCATTGACTAATCTTCTACCTTATCTATCTGACTATCGATGTGGATTCAGTTAACCCGACCAACTAGTTTAGTTTCCCAACCATTCTTGGCAAAAGTCATGTGATCAGATTCTGCTGGATGGCCCGTGCCTATGGCCTGACCTTATAAATTACAAAACATGGAATTTGAATTCATTTACCATAAATTACTATATTTCTAAATACTACTATCCCCTAAGTACCCCCCCCCCCCCTCCTCCTTTAAGCACCTAATAGCGGCAGAAATATAGTGATTTAACTGTTTTTTAACTGATTGCGAAATGTTTTAGAACTGATTTTAAACTGATTATAAACTACTTACTCTAGAGTATATAAAATTCTAAAAAATATATAACTATTAAATAAAATATATAAATTAATACGATTTATATAATTTTAATATTATATTATCATCGCCTGCTGACGGCGACACGCGTATGGCTGCTGCAGAGCCTCATCAAGAGATGAGCTGTTGGTCGTCACTCAGATAATATTATGGCAAGAGCTGTTTATTCCTGAGCTGTTTCTTTCTTCTTCCTGTCCTGAAGATGAATAATTAATTTGATTCCCTCGGGATTTTCCCTCGCTTCTCTACGCAATCTCCTACTGATCGCTGCCGCGCCACACTACTCCGCCCCCGACAATCAGCTGCTTGGCGCGGACAGCTGCGCGCTGATTCGACGGTGTTTAGGCAGCGCTGCTGGCGTTCTCTAAATAAATATTGCTTACGAGCATTGATATTTATTGATTACTCTCAACGGGGAGTTTGACCAGGCCTCAGTCAACCTGCCCTCGACCACCATGAGGCGCATGCTGAGCTCGTTCAACCGGCGCGCGTTGAGTATGCCTCCGCTGATTGATAATGCTTCATCATGATACGCTAATCATGAGCTGACTGTTGCGTCCAGGCCAGACGCGCGACGATGCTGACGAGTCCCCCGAGGCCATCATCCTGCGAGAAGTGGTGCGTGCTGAACTAACCCGTGACCAAGGTCGCTGCTGATGTCGGCGATCTCCAGAAAGCGTTTTGCGAGTCCGACAGAGGCGCCAACGGAGCGGTAGGAGCATCCCATCTTCTCCAAACTGGCGATTGCGTGCTGATGCCATGCCTGCAGGCCGAGGACTACGTCCATCTCCCTGCCATCGTCGAGGCGGCCGAGTCGAGCCCCGACGCGGCCAGGGAAGCCGCCCTGCGCATCCGCCGATACCTCGCCAGTCCCAGCAAGCCCAGGGGCCTCGCACAGTACAATGCCATCATGCTGATCCGCATCCTGGCCACGAACCCGGGCCCGACGTTCACGCGCAACCTCGACGACAAGTTCGTCGCGACGGTCAAGCAGCTGCTGCGCGATGGGCGCGACATGGCGGCCCTGCAGATACTGCGCGAGACGCTGGACTCGTTCGAGAAGCACAAATCTGCAGATGAAGGCCTGGCGCCGTTGATCGCCATGTGGAAGAAGGAGAAAGAGCGCATCGCGAAGGCGTACGGACGGGTGAGTTCCTTTTTCTCATTCATTTATTTCACAGCGTGGATCCTGACGACATGAAGCCTCCGCCTGGCGCGTTCGCCAGCGCCCCCCGTCACCACCGTCCCAAGGTGCTGCCGCCGCCGGATGAGCTGGCAGCGCGCATCTCGGAGGCCCGGACGTCAGCAACCCTCCTCATCCAGCTCGCTCAGTCGACGCCTCCGACGGAAGTGCCCACCAACGACCTGATGAAGGAATTCTCCGAGCGATGCCAGGCCGCGTCGCGGTCGATCCAGGGGTATATGGAGTGCGACAACCCGCCTCCGGACGAGGATACGCTGTTGACCCTGATCGAGACCAACGACCAGCTGTCGGTGGCGCTGTCGCGCTACCAACGTGCCGTGCTCAATTCGCGGAAAGCTTTGAGCAATGGGAATAATAACAGCAACAGCACCAGCACCAGCAACAGCAACAGTAATAGCTCGTCACCAGGTCCAGAGACGCGGGATCGACCCCTACCTGCGCCGCCTGGCGAAGCTAGACCTGTGAGGGCTTCAGTGCCAGCTCCAGCGCTGTCATCCCCTCCTCCGCCACCGGCTCGACCGAGGACGACCCGATACGAGTACAATCCGGAGGAATTCCAGGTTCAGAATCCGTTTGCAGACCCGGTCACGAGGACGAACAGTGAGCATGAATCCGTTTCTCCTATCGCAGCGCGCTGACGAGTGAGTTTCTGCGCGAGTACTATGATGGTTTGAGAGGGAGGACCTGCCTCGCTACTGACGGAGTTGGGTGTAACCTACGTGTTCGATCATTCTTGTCATTCTTATCATTCTTGCTATCGTTCCTGCTATTGTTATATCCGTATATACCCTTCTGTCTGTGTGTTGTGCATACAATCAATCATATTGCTGAGACGAGACCATCACCATTGAGCTAGCCAGGTCTGGCTGGCCGGCTGGCCAGGCCTGGCCTTCAACATTGCAGTCTGTGTGCGAGTATGCGTGGTATAGGTTGATCAGCTCGTTTTCTTTGTTGCAATTACATTATTACATTTCTGTCTGTCCTTGCTGTTCAAGACAAGACGAGATACCTTTTTGCGTTGTAGCCTTGAGCCTGCTCTGCTGTGTTCATATAGTAATATATATACATATATACTAGCCATGAACGTGTTTGTTGACTTAACGCATAAATGTATGCTATCTATGTCTAATATCTAATTCTAATCAGCCACTTGCTCTATCTCTTACCTACCTAGGTACTAGTACTGTACCGATTGTACTATTACTATTACTATTACTAATACCTAACAGCGTCTGCCTAAGCATAGATATACTGTACTACCTAGGCAGGCAGCCATAACAGTCCGGAATCTTATCAATAAGTATAGGTATGTTCTAACAAAAAAAATGAACATGCAATCATGACTTACTTCACTTCCTGGCCCAATTGCATACCACAGCTCGACAAAAAGTATATACACTCGCACGGTTATATCTAGCAGAGATTCACTATAAGTTTATAGAAAAAAAATAAAGAATCGGATTCTCTCTCTTCATGCTCAATGGCTCAAAGTAAGTAACATCAGAGTTCATCAGAGTTTTTTTTTTCTGGTTGTTTTATTTATTTGTAACCGTGATTATTATCGACATGGAACTCGTGGTGTAAATATATATGTCCATATACTGTAGGTAGTAAACATTCGGATCGAATATATATTTATTTATATATATATTAAGATGAGCGACAGTTTCTTGGAGACGTAATTGGTATTGTTATTCTTCAGTACAACCCTATTCAATCCAACATAGCAGTTCCTGCGATGAATGAAACCCCCGGATTGCATCCCATCCCCATTCATTTTGATCCCCAGAGAGAGGGAGAAAGGGAGCGCTGGATGGAACAAAACATTGTATTGTACTGTATGTACTTTGCTTTGCTTTGCTTTCGGTGGTAGGACATGCCAGGAGTCGCCCGCATAGCTAGGATTTAGGACTTGAATTTTGCATTTCAGGTCATGCCAGTTTTTATTTTTTTTTCTCCGTCATTGATATTCATTTCAATTTAACGAAGAAATAAATGATGCACCCAGTAGCGCCGTGTCCTTCGTCTCAAAATTCCATTTTGGAATGTTTTTCATTTCTTTTGGTATTGGTATTGTACCAGGTCGACAGAAAGAAAAAAAAATTATATCCCCTCTCAATCCAACTACCCTTTTTCATACCACACCGCCGGCCCCTTAATTTAATTATGTTTCATCGTTCATTGTTTATCCCTGGGTGATGGCACGGCGGATCTGGGCTCCACGCTGCCGAGAGTTCAGGCGCTGCTCCGTACGGGCAACGACGGGAGCCTTCTGGACGACCTCGTCTCCCTCGGTGAGGATCAGCTCGATGTGGCAAGGGTTGGTCATGTACGGATTGATCTGGTCGTGACATGTCAGTACCCCGGAAGACCACGAAAAAAGTGATTTCTCAACTTACACGACCGTGCGCACGGTAGGTACGCCTGCGGCCCTTGGGCGCCTGGTTCACCTGGATGTGCTTGATGATGAGGTTGCTGGTGTCGAGGCCCTTGGTGTCGGCGTTGGCCTCAGCGTTCTTCAGCAGGCCGATGAGCTGCTTGGCGGACTTGACAGGCCAGCGGGCCTTGGTGACACCGAACTGCTTGCCTGCCAGATATTAGTCCACACGGATCCAGCATGATTTCCATCCAAACAACACATCCAGAACCGGCTCATTCGTGTTCTGTCCACTGTCCTCCTCTTATCGATCCTTTCTGTCCCTCTATATGGCGAACTCACCCTGAGCTGTGCGGCCAGTGCTTCCGCCGTACCGTCTCATCGGGACGGCCTCCTTGTGGTTGATGACGTTCTCCAGGAAGGCAAGGGCGCGCTGCAGCTTCATGCCGTTGATGGCCTGGGCAGTCTCGCGGGTGTTCTTGAAGCTGACACGC
>NW_013562827.1:0-16538 GCF_000968595.1 Rasamsonia emersonii CBS 393.64 | reverse complement strand
GTCGAACAGGAGAGTATGATGAGACAACTTTGGTAGACGTGGCCGCGCGGGGAGAGAGGCGGGAAGAGAGGGAAGGTGATAGTACAGGATATTCTCCAGGGTAGATACCTGGCGCTGAAGGAACGACTGGGAGAGAGGGTGTGACGTAAACCCATCGTCCTGCTCCACATAATCGTTGTTGATGAAGTCATCACTATCATGGTCACGAGGAGAATCGGATCGACTCTTCCTCCTACCAGCACGGTCGGTCTGGTGGCGCCTGACTGCTACTTTGCTTCCGGGCACCAATGACTGAGGGCGAAGGTATAGCCGCTGAAATTGGAAGATCGCATATGACTCTACACAGAAAGAAGACGCAAAAATGCCCCTTTGTCGAAGAAAAGTAACAAGAGACAATCTGGTACGAAGCAAACATGTGATGGAGGAAGGACCTCAAACGCAATAATCCGGCACCGGCCCCAATGCGGGCACATAGGAGCTCTACGAGTCTATTTCTTAAGACAGTCAATAAAGGAAATCATCACGCCAGTAGAAGAGGTACACGTACTCTTTCCTTGGAGCCTACGGCGTCATACAGGACCTGATCTCCAGGGGGTAGCTGCATGGGCACTCGAGAAACGGCTCCGTGGACGGATTCGGCATGGTTCAGCAGATGCATCTTCCGCACCAGAGTCACCTCGCAGACATTACAACCGATCATCTTGCCCTCTTTCCAAGGAGGATCCACGTGGAATCATCGAAAAAGCCTGCTCAGAGATCCGGCGGCGGGGAAAGCCTGGACGCGTTCCTTCTTGGCAAGGGCTGGGCTCCCCAACACAGAGGAAGCAGATCATCAGTCTCTTATCCGTTCGGACCTATATAATAGCCCGATTCAGAGCCTCATCCTCCTCCTGTGCGACGTCTGACATAATGTTGGTTGGGGGGAGGGGAATAGAGACATCCTTTAACGAGGCGAGGACTCTTCGTGATTGCTCTTCAGTTTCGTACTCCAATACACTTGGATTGATCCTTGGGTCCTGCCTGGAAATCGGTCTGTAAATTGTTTCGTAACCTCGGACCACGGTAGGTTCTGATCCTTTCTCAATCTCACCAGAAGGCTCACTTCCTCAGGTGACCATGGTTTGCCTTTTCGAGAGTTGACCTGAGGCAACTTTTTGGCATTGAGATTCCGTGAGGTCTTATGTGGTCGTGCCTGACGACGCGCTAACTGCGCCTCTGCCCTTCCAACCTTGCCGGTTGTCGATGAGACATCGACAGCACTCGGAGACTCAGAGATACAACGCGGTAAGGTACTCTCAAAAAGCCAAGAAAGGAATTCTAACCTCTCCTCGACTGATGATGCCAGAAAATGGGAACGTAGGGTTAGGACAGATCTTTCATCCTCATGAGGTGCAATATCGGTTCGACGTCGCTTGGAGGGCCGTTGTTCCGATCCCCTTATATAGCTCGATCGCTCGTCTGGTTCCGATCCTTCCTTATCACTGCCCTCTTCATGGTCTTTATCAGAGTCATGATTATCGCTTTCGGTGTTGTAACCAATTCGGTTTCTTGGCCTAGAATGGCGGGCGGTCTGTTTGCCCTCGCTGGTGACTTGACGGTCATCTGAAACGATCTGCTGAATATGGACAGATTCCACGGCGTCTTCACTGCAAAGTATGGCTGGATCAACCGGGTTATATCGTGTTCTTCTGACACTCTTGATGTGTCATAAAGAATAGCAGTAGCGTCGGAGAACATTTCAACCACGCCAGTTATCTGTTCAAGACCCGACTGCGACCCTAAGGTAATCAGTGAGCCCCGCGAAATATACAGATCATTCTCCCTGGTAAAATACCTTCAATATCGTCTAGACCCACAGTGTTAACCGGGTCAGGACCAGGAGTAGCACCAAGAAACGTAACCGGAGGGGAGTGACGTAGTTCTGTGCCAAAGTTGTTGCTTTGCAGCAATGACACAGAAGGACTGGATTCAGAGGCCAGTGGCGAGATGGGAGCGAGATCTTCCTGCCTATGGAGCTGTCGCCTGCCTCTACGGCCTGAAGCATTTTGATTTAGCGCTCTGGTCAATCAAGGGAAATTAAACTGCCAACTAGATCATGAACATACCTGAGGAACTATCACTTTCGTGAGGGCGGTACTCTGTTTGACATCGTTTCCCGGGATTGGAGCAATGCCTTCGTAACTTCGAATTCACATCGTCCCTGCTGGAACTGGTGGAACATGATCCGCCCAGGGATCCACCGGCCATCCCCGGCTGCGGTGTATTGCATTTTGGAATACCCCTGTCTGTTGGACGGCTTCGAGTGTTTTGTGGAGCATTTGAATGGGAACCAACATGTACACACACCTCAACTGGCGGACGTGCAGGAAGCGGATGCCGATGTTGATGATGCTTTTGGGACTCTAAAAAAGGGGGTGGGGAAGGTTGATGGGCTAAATGGGCAGTGATGGGCAGATCGCCAATGGAGCTTGGGGTTGGGTATCTGGGACGATCTGGGGAATTTTGCGAGGGAAGAGGTTTGCTACAAGGAGGGTTCCACGTTCTGAAGGTATCAACATGAAATCTGGTGCTGAGCATCTTGTGGGACGAAAGGTATGGAGACAATGCGTGAACATGAGTTGAAAAGGGGAAGACAGCATCAAAATTCCAAGGGCGTTGGTCTCCTTTTTATAAAGAGATTTCAAAGAAGCCGGCCCGCTGGCTGAGGAGGGGAACCTCTCCATTTGCCCGTTTTCTTCCGTTATGGCGTCGGGCAGAGACGACTCCTTTGCACCACTCCCTAAAACCATTCCGCCTAGCAGGTAG
Source organism: Rasamsonia emersonii CBS 393.64 (assembly GCF_000968595.1). Classification (NCBI taxonomy): domain Eukaryota; kingdom Fungi; phylum Ascomycota; class Eurotiomycetes; order Eurotiales; family Trichocomaceae; genus Rasamsonia; species Rasamsonia emersonii. The sequence goes on along the minus strand of NW_013562827.1, from coordinate 13,733 downwards.
GAGTGGGAAAGTCAGGTCTCCATTCCGTGTCCGTCTCCGTGACTAAGATCCGCCGGATGGACGGCTTGCCATAAGAAGAAATTCTTGGTGTCGGTCATGCCGTTATTCGCTGACCAATTCCATCATAAGCAGCAGCATTCGGCAACACCGCTCGGTTATCCAACGCATTTGGTGGCTCTGATCCTATCGCCGTGCCATCTCACGCCATATCTTCTCCTTGTCCGTACCTGCTGACATGTCCACAGAGGGCTGACAAGATAGGCGAGCGGTCTGATACGAGCCTCGCGGATCAATCCATCCCAGCAAGCGCCGATCTCTATCCTAAAGATAAAATCTGATGCGGCAGTTCAGGTAAGACTGGAGGGCCGACGACTCAATACGCTGCACCTTGTCATGATGGTTATGCCGCGTCTGTCAAAAACAGGGCGAATGACCAGCGAGGAATCCGTTGCCGAGTATCGTCACAAGTTCGAGACCAGCCGCTTGAGCGAAGAGGCTGAGACGACGGCGAGTGCGGCATTTTCTCCATTGGCTGCCAGATAAACCGAACGTAACATTCACAGACGCTTGGGGATGGGACGAACGCTGTGAGCGTAGGACCGCAAGGTCAGCTTGCAGGGTTAGCATGGTTGGTGGGGACTTGCCGCCAACACACCCCCAGCTTGTCTCAGCCACGTTCAGGACAGCATCCAGCACCTAAGGCATTCAGACTGAAGCGAACAATAAACTGAAGAAGGCAATATTCGAAGAGAAAAAGTATACCCAACAGCTTTTAATCACGACCGACAATTTCAAACTTGAATGGGCAGCCGAGTCCCAGGAGAGAATGAGGACCTAAGCAGAGAATCCCACGGAAAAATCGACATAACAGTGATGTACTCAGCTGCCAAGAGCAAGGGAGGGGAGATAACAGCGTCCAACAAAACCAGCCGGGGAATCGCCTCGTTGGAGATCCATTCCGCTTCCCCGACGGCGACTCCGTAGCCCGCGTTCGAAAGTTCGCGCCTCACCGGGGTCGGGGGCAATCGTCGGATTGCACGGCAGCGACCGGCCAGGCTCAGCGCAGTGACAAGAAGAGAAGATCGAGGATGCTCGTCCTCGAGGGACGCACCGCGGGTTTATATACATGGGTGGATTCTGCCAGGGCGGTCAAAAGCGGCGAGGCCCGGAGCCATCCCCGAACAGGCCGTAATGCCGTCCGCTTAGCCTCTTCGGGAAATCAAATTTCCCGAGATGGCAGGCGGTGTGGGCGACGGCCGTTTCCCGCGCCCCGCTTGCCGTCTTGTAGAATACATAAAATTCTATTTTGGAGAGGCATAATCTAAATTGGCTACCTGTAACCCAAACTGTGCTGCCAGTTTTCCCCCTAGTATGATGTACTCTTGTCATCTGCCGGATTTCCTTCCTGGACCTTCCATGCCACATAGGTCGTGCAGGGTACACTTATCCAGAAGACGACAAATGAAACCACCAAGTTGGTCATCAGAGATGTACGGCTGCTCGACCCAATTCCATATGCGATCGCAAAGCCAAGGCTCTCAGCAGAGCGAAGCAGAGCCGTGGTATAAGCCAATGTATCTACATGACTGTCGTAGGTACCCAAAATCCAGTATGTCCAGACGACGGAGGCGTTGCTTCCGATACTGTGACTCATTAGATACTGATAAGTGCCATGGATGAGATGTGTTTGCAGACTGCGACTTACCTGTAAAGACAGTATACGGCCATTGCCCTGGCATAGCCGGGACTCGTGATGTCTAACACAGGATTTGGATGAGTGTTCTGCATCTCGACTTGGAGAATGAAGTTATAAATCCACTGTGCTGTGTAAACAGCCAACATGGTCCACCACCCTGCATTTGCAAGCGCCCATCTTGTCCGGAAGATCCTCTTTGAGTCTAACAACCAACCCCACAGGACAGTCGCTGTTGTTCCACAGAGTGTTGAGACAAATCCAGCTAGAGCTCTGCCTCTCACGGAAAAATACGTGGTCAAGTACATCCCTTGGTATGTCCCGCTCCAGCGAACGGTAGTGAAGATCGGCAGCAAGAGGAGAATGTGTCTCTTTTTCAACGCCTTCCAGATATTGCGGAGACCTCCCAGTAGCGAAACCTCCTTTTCTGAACTGAACGTAGGCTGTTTCCCATCTTTTCGAATGAGTCCCTGGGGTGGAGAGATGGTCAACGCCAGAGGAAGTCCTGCGCATGAAAGTCCGATCATTACGAGATATGTATTTGGACTAATACTTCCCTGCTTGGAGTCACCGACATTCAATGCGAACTGGACCGAATTGCCAATAATTGATCCTATTTTATTTAGAGCCTGCCAGATGGCGACTTGAAACGTCAATCAAAACTATTTTTTCCCTCAGGTTTCTCATTGAACTTACTGTACGTTCCACTCCTATCGGGCTCTGGGTAGCCAACAGCTATTGCAGCTTCGGAAACCCACAGGGCAGCTGCCTGAAAAGATAAGTATATATTAGCATATCTTCATAGCAATAAGAATGATAATGAATCAAAAGATGGCATGCTGGGGACACCTACTGAAAATCCACAAGTGACGGCCCCGAATAGCAAAAACCACTCCGTGCCATAGACACTATTGCAGTACAACGCTGCAAAATATGGAACATAGCCTATCGTTCCAGAAACGAGAACCCATTTCAGATTGGAGAAGCGGTTACCGGCGATCGCAAAGAGCGGGCATGTGACGATCATAATCACATAAGTAATGGCATTGGAGGCGTTGACAAAGTATGGCGTTGCAAGACCGCCGGCACCAAGACCTGACCATCGATTCTCAGACGTTTCTGTGATTTCGTAATTTGGGTTATGTGCTCTCTCTGGTGGACTTACTGTTTAATGCATCCCAAATGCCTGGCTGAGTAAAGCTCACGAGACCAAGAATGACGGCTTGATATAATGTTCCACGGTACCATCGATGGAGAGTTGCAATCATTCCGTGATTCTCCTGATTTGTGGAAAGGATGCTTCTTGCCATAGTTGACTGTCTCTTCGCTACATAACCTCTGCTAGAGATGTACGAACAGTCGTACGATACAACTACATACTACCTAGATGTACTACCATTATATACAGAATACTTGTCATGAATTTCTTTTTAGTATGCATTTTCGCCATCATAGTGCAGATGACGAGTAACGTACCCACAATTGCATTTCTGATCTAATCAATCTAAGGATTCTTAGTATGATGCCGTTCCCCGCATCGCGACTACCTGTCTATTACTCTCAATCACTGCTATCAAGTGCCTTCTATTCGTAATTCTTAAAGACATATGGAACAGAGTTCTGTCTGGACGCCATTTCTATCGCAGAGCCCGAATTCCTGGATGGAAATAAATATAAAAAGTAAAAAAAAAAAAGAAATGGCAAGTCCGACCAGACCCATCTCGCGCTAAAATCGCGTCGGTTCATTATTTAGCCAACGCAGAGTACGCAGAGAAAAATCCGGAGTAGAAACCGAGAAACTAAGACCGAAAACCATATTGGAAAGCGCGAGTCATCCCACTCGGTAATGCTACGGAGGCATTGCCCCGAGGTGAGTGAGAACGAAATCTTTACCAAGCGCATCGGTGATTCAGGCATGCATTAGTGTGAGTATTTGGCGATCAACTTGATTTCATTCTTCTAGGTGTTCTGGCATCTGATGCTCCGGACCTTCTTGCTGTCCTCCGCTATGGCTGCGAATATCCATGCTCTCAACACCCAAGTCTTGTCGTATATATATAATGGCATGCAATGGAAGTTTGGCATACCTGGGGCCCTTGACCTCGTAGGAATAGACTATGCTGACCTTCTTTGCTGGCCCCATGCTGTCAGCTGTCGAGGTGAGCCCCATGCTTGAGCAAGGACCTTGTGCGTTCTGACAGTTTCAAAAATTTAGGACGAGGTCGCACTTCTCTACACATCTACATACACAAGCTTAGAATAATGTTGAGAACGAGGAACACCGAGCGTCTCGTCTGTCTCGTATTTCTATGGGAGAATCATTTAGCACGATTGGGAATAGAAGTTTAGAAATGTAAGAGTAGTAATTGAGATATATTTTCATGTACAAATCCTCTCTATATATTTCCATCTTTCCAACAATACTGTATAGTGACAGAATGCACATTGACAGATGGTTTTAACAGCGAAAATGGCAGTCCATCTGTCGATTCTAAGAAGGCATAATCATCAGTACGCTCGAATTCACATTTCATGGCAACTGGGACACTTACCGGTACTTGTTGCACCATACCAAAGGTCTCCACCGCTTCAAGCCAATCTACAAAGTTACCATTGTCCCAGCCACCAACCTGACAGTTAGGAAGTTTACTCTCATCTTGATCAGAGGAACTCCATTTGGTCGGGCCGTACGCGATATCGATCGGCCACTTTTCAAAGGCCATAATTCCTGGCTTAATGGGCGGTGGTGCCACCCTTTTTTCTTTTCCAATAGTGACATATTCTCCCTTTACAAACGTGGCGGAAACATCATAGGGCAGTTTGCTGTCTGTGGAGCGAATGGTGAGTGTGTCTCCCCAGTTCCTCTTCTGCCAGGTCTGGTTTTTGAGCTGTTTGTTGCCCCCGTCATAGACATAAAGCCCGGCAAAGAAAGTCTCGTATGCACTTTCCGAAGCCTCGATAATGTGCAAACGGCAAGTACCATCTTGGTAGGAGGGAGTTGGTTTTGGAAATGCAGTGTCTGTTCCGACTTTGGTGCTGGATCCCTCACACACGGTATATGGGAAACCATCACCATTTCCAACAGAGGAGCTCTCACAAGCGTAGATATTACCATCCACTAAATTTGTGTATGTATATGAGTGATGGGTTGTTGTTATTGTGTGCGTTGGATGATCTGTTAGTGTCGGAGATTCCGTGTGTGTCGAGACTTCTGTGTGTTTTGAAGATTCCGTGTGTGTTGAAGATTGTGAGTGTGTCGATGATTGCATGTGTGTTGAAGATGCTGCGTGTGTCGAGGTAGAAGCCTTTGATGTTACATGCGTAGTCGTGGTCTTGCTCGCAGTTGTGAGTCGCGGCGAAGCAGCAGGGGAGCTTGAACCGCTGTGCTGGGAATGCGACAAGGTTGAACTGCTCGACTGCTGTCGAGTAGTGGTTTCTGAACTTCTAGAGGTTGTCGATGCAGGCGTAGTGATGTCCTCGTCATCATCGGCCCAAAGCATATCGATTTCCGTGAGCGGATCTGTCTCTAGAGTTGGACAGCCACTGGCCGTGCCCCCGGAAGAACAAGATGCAAACGTGGTTGTCGCAGTGCCTGTTACGGAACACCCCGTGATGGTCGAGTAGGAGGTTTTGCATATTGTCGAAACTCCACTCGTAGCGGTGGTGCAAGATACATAAGTATCTGTCACCGCATGTTGAGAACATGAAGTGGATGTTGTGCTGGAGGTGTGAGAGGTCGTTTTGGTCGATGACTCCTCGGTAGTTGGCTCGCTGTTATGGGGTTCGCTGTTCTTGGGCTCGCTGTCGTCGGGATTACCACCTCCCTCAACTACAGGAACTCCCGGTTCTGAACCGGAGCCACAGGAAAACAGGCAGAACTCAGGAAGTCCTGGTAATTTAAAAGCAACCTTAGGAAGCTTTGGCAATCCCCAGAGTTCGATCCCGCCTCCGTGATGCCAGAGGACCGGGACGATAGTGTGCTGTCCATGCGCGTCGGTAGTGGTCACCAGTGTATTGGCCGTCCATTGACTATTCGTCACATAAACAGTCGAGAACCCGGAGGGTGGTGAGGTAATTGTGCTGGTCAAAGAAGCTGCGATGATTGCCGCGGAAGATGACGTGGTTTCTGCAGTTGTTCCTGGAGTAATTTCTGAGGTCGTTCCTGTAGTGGCTTTTGAAGTAGTTTCTCGAATAGTTCCTGGGATAGTTTCTCGACTGGCTCCTGATGTATGACTCTGAGGAGTGCTTTTCGAGACATCGTGGACTGTTTTGGAAGAGGACGAAGGCGTATATTTTGACTGTCCTGCAGCTGCTGAGCTCTTGATCGAGCGGCTAGGGCCGGTCGAGGAGGAATGAGCCGAGGAAGGAACAGGCACGCTTGACAACGTCGTTGCAGCAGACCGGCTGCTATGATACACAGGCGACGTGCTGGAGCGACTGCTTCGTGAAAACGAAATTGCAGACGACGAGTTCGCATAACGAGGGGCGTGGCGCAAGTCAAATCCGAAAGCAAAAGTCGACAGATGCAACAGCATCAAAAGAGGAAGGATGTTCTTTTGCCAGGCCATGGCTGTTCTTCGCGCTTGGCCGAAGATGTCTGGAAACCCGCGTGAACACAAATCGTAGAGAGATTGATCTTGCTCTTGACATATTATCTTGCCATTTTATCTCTGGCAGAAGAGGTATCAGGAGACTAGTTGGACAACAGAAACGACGATCTCAATCAATACCATTATCCTTGCTTGCCTCGTCTTCAGCTATTCCTTGAAGCCGCCCCCAACAGATCGGCCTGGACTCGGTTGTGGTGGGTCGGCTGGCGAGCTGTATTAGACTTAATTATCCACTGTGATGTTCTAGAAAACAACCAACATCCAACATTCGCGTCGCCTGAGGACCGAAGTGGAGCACATTCTGATCCTGCTGTTGGAAGATTGGGGGTGTTGTTGGGTTCAAGACTGCCCCCATTGAGTCGCTGTTCTCGGTTTCTGGTATATATCCACGCGACCTAATGATTAGGTAGAGAGATGATATTGTAGATTCTTTCGACCTACTGTGAGAAGCAGCCCAAGATGACGCTCCTCCATGCGTTCACGATCTTAATCTCTCTCTATGTCCTTCTTTGCTTCCTTTCTGTCACTCATGCCGCTCCCCTTGAAGAACGTGGATTAGGGGCTCGAGGCTATTCCGTCACAAGGGAGGGGCCTGCCCTAAAACCATGGCCTGGCAACACGCTCGTCTATTGCTTTCAGGATCCATCGATCAAACCGCTCTTCGACGCTGGATGGGCAATCTGGGAGTCCAAGCCGGGATTTCCTGTTCAACGCCGCGAGGTGGATTGTGCCACCGCGAACAAAAGAACAACCCTGATTGTCTCTTCGAACACCAACAAGAAGTTGGCGACCACGGTCGGTTTCAAAGATTCCAGCCAAACAATGACTATTGACCTGTCGGCCAAAGTGGGCACAAACGACATGGCTGTCAACCTGGCACATGAAATCGGCCATGCGCTCGGACTCTACCATGAACATCAGAAGCCGACAGCGAGGAATTTTATCCGCGTCAACTGCATAAATCTCGCCGATTACGACAAGTTTGCCAACTCAGAAACGTACAAGGACTATATGGACGTTTTGTGTACCAACCAGTTTGCAGCAAGTCGCGCCGGTTTCACTGCATATGATGTCTTGCCCTTCGCTGAGGACTACCCCGCCCTTTCAGATGGAGATGCTATTGACTGGTCCTCGATCATGCTGTACGGGAGCAACTTTGGAGGGAAAAAGCTTATGGGAGTTGGACCCAGGCAGAACGTCATGACTAAAATGAATGGCGATACGTGGAGGGGAAACAGGGTTCCATCGGACGGCGACATTGCCCAGCTTCGACGGTTGTACTCGTGAAGCATTCATTCGTGCAATCCAGAGATGCATTGAACCCTACGTATCATTTTTTTTTGATGTCATTATTTTTTTTCCCCCTCTACGGATTTGTTTCCCCCCATGTAAACCCAGGGCATGAAAGAACAGCTAAAAAAAATAAGAAAAAACATGCCCGTTTGACATGTGACTTCCGCCAACCGTAGATATCAATTTCATGAAACTGTTGGATAACTCTACAATAGAATAGATCTGTGCGAAGCTTAACGAGCCATCAGACTGAGAACCAATCAGAAGATAAGGAAAAACATGACATACAGCCTCCTGGCCCGGAAGAACGTCTCGATTGTTCCAACTTGGAGAATCCCAGCCCACTAACGCTTTTTGCCCCCGCGCCAGGAGAGATGGGGCGGAGGACTCTGTTGGCCTAAAATTAAGATTATCCTGATTGGCGCTATCCGGAATAACCCCGGTTGTTAAAATAATACAGAGTGCATGTCTACAGCTCAGCTCCATCGCCTCCGCAGTCAGCTCTTCCAGCGCTTCTGTCATGGCATGGCAACTGATGTGGTGCGCCATTTGGAAATGGTAGAACCCACAGCCCAAAACAACCCCCTCTCCGATGTCTCATGATGGCATGCCGCCAATTTTCTGGCCATTCTCCGACCATGTTTTCGCCCCAGCATTCCCGAGTCATTCTCTTGAACGCGGCCTCGTACTGTGACATAGCAACGCTGCTGAATCTCCGCCTCGTGGACCGCATGACAAAGTCTCTGCTCGAGTCGGACGAGGCGGCCATCTGTGCTGCCGCGATCCAGCGAAGCTCCCTCAATCGCCTCTTGTTCCTCCGTGATGCGCAGAGATCGGACCAGACCAGTTTCAAAGGGCTCGCCAAATTGTACCATCGCCAGCAAGTGGTTCGGCAGGTAACGGAGTTGCGGTTTGGTCTCGACTGGACGCCTTACATGAACTATCCAATGCTCGTTGATGATCCGGGGTCTGCGCCGTTTCGTCAACGTATCGAAGACGGGTGGTGTTTGTTATATCACTTCGCAGACATCGCTGCCGAGATTGACGAAGTGGCCACCAGAGACGGACCCGATCATCAAGCGAAGTCGTGGATTTTGCGACTTTCCTGCGTGCGGACCCGACGACAGGTGGCTGCAACGAAGGCGCGCGAGCGCCAGGTGCTGTCTGCTCGCATCGAGTTTGTCAAGTCGTTGTCGGATTATGAGCTGAGGAGCTTTTACCTGCTGTGGAGCTCAATAACCACCTCGCCTCACTTCAGAATAATGGGTTCAGAGTGGTGTGATACACACATTTTTAAAAATAACGTGTTCAATGGCGAATCCTGGCTCAGTTGGTATATCCTAAGGCATGGACCTGAGTGGTTCCTCCGGCTCTGGGAGCGCCATCCGTCTGACAGTGATTACTCATACTTTGAATATCACTGTTTGAAGTCGGAGAATGAGAGCCGGAGGGTGCAGAGGGAGTGGGAAGCGCGTCTACGAAAGATTTCCCGTATCGAGCAAAAGGCGGCACGTGCGATCTGTGTGGAAATCAATCGGCGTTATTTTGTCACTTACAGAACCATTGGGGGTATAGATGACGATATCAGTCAGTATGAACGGTACTGGATGGAAAATCATACCAAGGGCCCTCCATGTTCTGGCTGAAACACGGTCCTTGCGGGCAACAAGAGCGCTCTTCCAACAGTGAGCTCAAGGACGTTGAAGGTGAAATCTGCGGCTTCTCGTGCACTGCATAGAATGCCATCTAGGCTCCAATTGTCTCCTCGGACGATGGCAGCTTACTATATCTGACGATTCTTGCGACTGTCTAATTTTCTGGCAAGCTCGCCAGATTTGCATCAAGTCGCACTGTGGAGTCCTGTTTCCCAGTATTAGCACGACAAAGGAGACCACTCGTATAAAGCAAAGAGTCATTTTTCTCAGGGCCTGCAGCCCAGCCTGATAAACAGGTGATCATGTCCATATTACAGCAACTTCAGATCCTCATGGGGTACAACAGGCCGAAACTGTTCGATTCATCCGGTTTGGCCCGGATGTTTTCTCGATCCAATATTGAACTTCTATCATGCAGCAGGAAGGCTAATAGTACTCATGTGCATATCAAAGATACTTCACCGGGAAAAGTTCAGGTAGAGGTAATGGTATGTGCAAGAAGTTCACAAAAGGACTAATATCTGTTCCCTCTTCCATTATATATACTTTGTGGCAGAAGTTTTATACAAGTCTATCAAAACAGCATCTTTCGAATAAAACGCTGAATCCTCCCGATATATACAAAAACATAGTAAATCAGGATCAATATCGTCTTCAAGAAGAATTAGAGTTGTCGGCGCAGGAAAAAGCAGAGCCTACGCACTCGGTTAGTTAAATGGTCTTCACATTTTCCATGACACACCATACCGATAATTCCATTTGCATAAGCGTCATTGATCTCGAGCACCACCCCGTAAGTCGCCCCGACCAGGAAGAAAGCGCCGAGTAAGATCATCCCCCAATGCAACCAATAGTACAGCGTTTGTAGATGTGTTCCCTCACGATAATGACTATGGTCGTAGAGCCAAAACCAACCGGGAAGCATCATCCCAAGAGGTGCGAAGCAGATGGAACCGGTGAGAGCGTTGAGGTAATTGAAGATAGGGATCGCCTCGGCAAAGATGAAGGAAATAGATGAAAGGCCCAGGGTGCAGCCAATCCAAGTAATCCAATGTATGGGAGTGTTCGATTGGAGATGTCGAGAGTTCCGAAGGATGCGGACGAAGATATATTTCGCAGATACCTTGATACAAAATTAGCCATATCAATCGACAGGGCAGGGGAGCATACATGAAGGTAAATACATGCGCTAACGATGAGACCTAGCAATGAAATGCCGTATGCTACCATCTTGACTGTTTGTCCAGCACTCTGCAATATATTAGCTCGTGATATCCTCCGGTCTTTTTTTTTTGCCCTTTTTTATGGAAGACGTACACCAAGTGAAGGACTTGCGACCCATTTCCCACACCAACGATAAACTACCAAGCTGAAACAAAGGTATGAGCCAGTAACAATGCTCATGCACAGGTAGAGAGCTTTTTTGTAATCCTTCGGGTTGCGCATTTCGCTGATCACGGGCAGAAAGGCACTGGTTCCCGCAGACGAGTAGAATATCGTACTGGAGGCCACCATACCAGCTGCAAAGCCTGGGTTGGCAATGGCATGATAGCCCAGGTCATACGGTCCCTCTTGCGGGGCGGCAGCAGGTCGATCAAGTTGTGTGACCCCGACGACGACTATCAGGACGGCAACGTAGATGGAGGCAAACCCGGCATATGTCAGCCAGCCGACGTGTTCCAGCTTGCGAACAGACGCAGTAAGCGCACAGACGATAGTAGCGAGAAATGCCCACCAGACTGTACAGGCCGCATGGTGCGAGAGCACGTTAAGGCCGGTTGCAACCCCAATGATGCCAGCTCCAGCGCAGAGGACATAGGCGACGATGAAGAGAAAGCCGGTGACTTCTTTGAGAATCGTCCCTCCGACGACCTCGGCCATATCGGCGATAGAATGACAGCCAGGATGCTTCGTGCGGAATTCGCCCAGGATAATGGATGCATAGGTGTTGAACGCGCCCCAGGCGATAATGCTCAGCGAGCCACCAACAGACCCGAGCGCATACATCGTGGATGGCAGCGACAGCACACCGACTGCAAACATCACCTTGATGAATATGATGCATCCCTTGAACCAGCCGACTGTGCGAAAGTCGACTCCATCTCCAGTCTTTTTAAATACTTCATGATCCTCTATTGTGCCTTGTATGGCTTGTTCTGAATCAGTCGAGCCGTCGACATTGTCCGAAGAGGGCGGCTTGCCGCTGAACACTTTCTCGGATGTCATCTTTACAGGTGCTGAACGCAAGCACGGCGCAAATTATATGATGAGAACCAAAGAAAGATGAAGATTCAATAAATTTGCAAGAGAGATGAATATATGATTTCTCGAATCACTGCCTATCGACAAGATGAAGAATAAAGTTCTACCCACTCTTTGCATCAATGTAATGAGTGCTCTACTCCGTACATACCGATCGATTGCCGAAATGAGTCTTATCGACCGTTATCTCAGATAGAATGCTTTCCACATAGTTTTGCTAGTGCTTCTCTTGTTACCTACCTAGATAGGCATGTCTATCCCTAGCTGTGGGCGATAAGATAACGACGGGTGTTGTTTCGGCAATCAGAAATGCCACTCATTGGATTGACTGCACGACTTGATATGCGTCGACATACGTTATTTTGGGAGTTGTCGCGTTCTACTTCCATGATGGAAATACGAAAGAGGGCTCTATATGTCTTTTTTTGATGTTTGTCGCGGTTCCTCTAAATTCAGCATTACTAAGTCGCTGATGGCGTTCATAGGAAGCGGTCAAACCAAAATAATGGAGCAAACTAGACTCTTGTCTACCGTTGACGTTGATCGCCCGCGGGGAATTTAATATTAATAATATCAATGCAAGAAACAAGCACTACTATTACATCCTCCACGTCAATTAAACTACGATAGTGGTGTTTTTGCAAAAGAATATTCTACTAACCCTCCAATTTTTCTTAAGATTTCATGGCCGACAAGACGCTCTATCCGGGTGTAGCCTTGGTAACTGGCGCTGCCTCTGGTGAGTCCGAATTCCAACGATCTTTTGTTGTCTTGGCTTACCGCAAGAGATAGGCATCGGCAGAGGTATCGCATATGCGTTTGCAAGGGAAGGATGCTTGCGAATAACAATCGCTGATTTCAATCAGGCAGGCCTACAGGAGACATATGATCAAATAAAGTCTGCCTTTAAGCAAGTAGAAATTCTCTCCTGTGTGGTTGATGTGTCAAAGGCCGATGATGTCGCGCGGATGCTGGATGAGACCATTGCAAAATTCGGACGCGTCGACTATGCTGTCAATGCTGCCGGCGTACTGGGTGGTGCCAGACGGTCACATGAAATGAGCATAGAAGAGTTCGACCAGATCACACAGGTCGATTATCGTGGTTGCTGGCTCTGCTCGAGAGAGGAGTTGAAGCACATGGTCCAACAGGAGCCTCTACCTACTCATGATGGACGACCTGGTAACAGAGGGTATGCGTGGTACACTGGCTGGATTCTACTGCAGCACTGACAGCAACAGCTCGATTGTCAATATCGCAAGTCAACTGGGCATTGTTGCAAGACCGACGGCTCGTATGTATACGCAAGCAAACATCTTTCGGGTCCAGCTAACTGTTCCCAAGCTGCGTATTGCGCTGCAAAAGCAGCAGTCATTAACATGACGCGGTCAGACGCAATAGATGTAAGTTTCCCGACTGAAGATTGCAGAAGTATGACTAACAACTTGCAGTATTCCAAGGACAACATCAGAGGTTAGACAGACGAAAGGCACTCAAGACCCCGAGCTCACTCTGCCTGCAGTAAATTGCGTTTGTCCCGGTCTTATCGGAACCAGGATGGTTAATGACTCGATTGACTATTTCCGACCTGCAATCAGCATCGCCCCGATGAACAGGTGTGTTGTATGAATATAAGTATTGTTTAAATAGCACGTCGCTGATGCAAACAGAGTGGGCACCGTGGATGAGGTGGCTGACTGCGTTCTATTCTTATGCAGCAGCAAAGCAACATTTGTTCAAGGCGCTGCTCTCGTTGTCGACGGGGGATACAGGATCAACTGAGTAGGCTGCTTGCTGAAGGTGAACTTCTATTGCGTTCCAGTATTTCAGATTGGATGACTCGATGCTGCGAATATTGTGTTAGCATGGCCAGGAAAGCAATCAGCACAAGAGAGGGCATATCTTATTAAATCAAGCTTCTTTGCTTTAATTCTAAGATTGCTGTCATACTGCATTAGTAGTTACTGATAGACGACAAAAGTCTGTTGCAAATGAGACTACTAGTAAATGATAGCGATATCAATGCTTAGTACATGTCTGCTGTATGATTGGTTTATCTAATGCTTAACTTAGTTGAAGGCATCCTCCGATTTCTCTCGGCCGGATGATCCGGATGACATTCTCTATCCGGTCATCATGTATCCCGAATTTATATGCCCAGCTAGATTTGATACAAGCTTAAAAACTGAAGACACGGCCCCACGGACCACATTTCCATCT
>NW_013562828.1:0-13810 GCF_000968595.1 Rasamsonia emersonii CBS 393.64 | reverse complement strand
CTACACCGTCATGGCCGAAGATGTCGAGAATTTTATCCGGCAACACGGGCTAGAAAAGGCCGTTCTGTTTGGCCATTCTATGTATATCACCTAGCGAACTTTATATTGGTAAATATACCTTACCTAGCCAGCTTCTAACAGATCACGACCAGGGGCGCCAAAACAGCAATGACCGTCGCGCTGCGCTCTCCTGAGCTGGTCACCGGCCTCGTTCCCATCGACAACGCCCCCGTCCGTGCGAAACTGGGCTCGGACTTTGCGCGCTACGTCCGCGGCATGCAGCATATCGAGGCTGCCAAAGTGACGAAGCAGAGTGAAGCGGATAAGATTATGCAGGAGTATGAGGAGGTAAGCAAAAAGATGATGGCAAGCTGAGCCAATTAATTAATTGCATATGTGCAGTCCCTCCCGTCCGCCAATTCCTCCTCACCAACCTAATCCGCTCTTCGGACGACAACGTTCTCAAATTCCGCGTCCCGCTGACCATCCTCGGCTCCGCGCTCGACAACATGGCCGATTTCCCGTTCGCGGACGAGCACCATCAGGTACGATATGACGGCCCCACGCTGTTCATCCGCGGTACGAGAAGCACCTACGTCCCGGACTCGGCGAGGCCGGCGATCAGGCGGTTTTTCCCCAGGGCAGAGGTGGCTGATGTCGAGGCGGGGCATTGGCTGATTTCGGAGAATCCGGAGGCGTTTCGGAGTGGTATGTGCCCTCGATTTAACTAGGAATTTTTTTTTTCGTATGTTGATCTGATGGTGCTGATTGATGCTAACAACGATATCCATTCCATTCACAGCCGTCGTGAAATTCTTCCAAGAGAACAACATCGAGTGAAAGAAACGAAATGACCCGACAACGACGACGACGAATATCATCCACTGCGCAGTCTGGCTTTCATAGCATTTATCATTTATTATTTATCGTTTATTATGTTTTCATACTTTAGATTTTTATATTTTGTTTTATATCATGTATTGTATCATTCATACTATAGACCTATAACTATAGAGTTCAGTTGAGTTTTGTTTGTGAAGGGGGTGGAGTGAGTGGAGAGATTCTACCAGTCTTTTGTTTTGTTTACTTTTGTTTTGTTTATTTATCCATGCCATGCAGTATAGATGGACCGACTGATAGATAAGTTGATTTTTTTTTCTTTTTCGTCTGTTTTATATGGGAATTGCATATTATAACAGTGTACTTTTATTCTAATTTAGCTACTTATTCTCTCTCTCTTTTTTTTTTCTTTACTTACTTCACTACTACTACTTACTACTTCTTGCTGTATGTACATACAGTCATTACGTTCATTAATTAATCGTATTGTATTACTATCGAAACAATAGAGAGAGATATAGAAAGAGAAACCTTTGATGAACTTGGAACTTGTTTATGGATTTAGATATCTAATCTGCCTAGAAATGTCTCAGGTACACCCTCCAGAGGAAGATAAATATATTTTGCTACTCATCAAAGCAGGATTTTCTACGCTCTGGAAAACGTAAGAGAAGCCCTACCCTGCTTGAATTCCACCACGTAGCCCTTCCCATCTTGGGTCTTTCTTGTCGCTCCGCTTGCCAGCTTCATGTCTACCGCTCCAGGCACGTCGGCCGTCTTCTCGTATCGGACCACCGCTCTCGGCGCGGGCTCTGCCCCCGTCCCGCTGATTACGTCGACCAGTTGCAGCGTTAACTGGCTGCTCTGCGGGTGGAATGTGAACTCGGTGATGGCACCCGCGTCGATGCTGACGTACAAGCCTAACGGCGCGATGTAGATCCTCCTTCGCACCGAGTCTCGCGGTTGCACGGTGATCGCGTCGTCGCTGACTGAGACGACGTTGCCCCCGAAACTCAGCCAGCTCCATGTCGGGTGCTCGACTAGATAGGTCGCTGCGCCGAGGACGTGGCCGAGAAAACTGAGGCCGTAGTCGCCCGAGTACGGGTCCCATTCGAGCGTCTCGGGGAAGGAGTGGAACGACATGGACGCGAACCCGTCTGATCTAATGTTGGTCAACGGCCCCTGGTGACCACCGTATCCGACGCGCAAGTCGTAGAAGCTGGCAGGAGAGCTTGGAGAGGGTGAAGCCCGGTAGTTCGCCAGCATCGGCAGAGCGTTCAGCCCTGACCCATAGTGGTGGATCTGGCGCTCAATGCGACTGTATTTCCCAGCCGTCCTGTGACAGACAGTCAGCACGCTTCCTCAGAATGGGAGGGACCAGACAGCACGCACTCAAAATCCCAGTACCGCCGTGCGTTGCCATTCCACCCCCAGTGCGCAACAGTAGGCATGTACCCGCGTATAGACTCGATGGTCTTGTTCACCGTGCCTACGTATCCAAACCGCCTATCAAGCTTAGCTAATGCTCAGCGCAAGATGACTATCCTGCGACTCACTTCGTCCAAAGATAGACACCTTCCTGCCCCGTGCAATCCCACGCCTGTTCGCTTCCATACGGGTCTGCTTGGGTGGACCAATACTGAGAGCGTTCTTTCATGATCGACTCGAGCTTGGTGGCTTCCGATGTGAAGTTTTCGGCTCGCAGGTCATTGAGCAGTTCTGCCCATACCGTCTCTCCCATGAGCCCTGCGTCGTTGTAGAGCGTGTTGTTCGACCCGTCGGGTTGCGTTCCAAAGGCGAACAAGACCCTAGCAGGAGTCAGTATAGCTACACAATTACAACATAAGACATGGGGAAATACGTCTCGTAAGATTGTAGCAGATACCACTCCGGAGTCTGCTTCGACAGTGCCCCCGGTGCGATCCGGCCAGCACGGTATAATGCCCAGTACAGGGCCGATACATGCACGTAGTTATACGCCCGGTCGACACGATAGGCCGTCGTCCGGTTAAAAGTCCCCGTCCAGTTGAATGACGGGTTGTACGAATATCCAGGGACAACGTCAGGCTCGTAGAAAAACAGGCTCCTCCGGACACCGTATTTGTCGGTGCCGTTCGTCACCTGCAGGTTGGCCCAGACCGTTTTGTTCACAAAATCCTCCAGTCGTGCGATTTCCGGTGCCACTGGCTGAACAGTCTGCTTCACGGCCGCGGCTTCAAATGAGCCCGCACCTCCATCATCACTCAGTCCGGCAAGCCAGGTCCTATTCTCCTGCAGAACGTAGTTGTTGACCGAGTGATCGTAGGTGATAATCGACGGTATCCGACCGAAGGGATCCGACATGTTCGAGATCCATTGCCTTTCAGAAAGGAATCTCCCCAGCCGGGCCAGAGACTCGGGTCCGCTCTCCGTAATGTAATAATGCAGGCTGTGCCTCATCCCGTTGTCGTACACGACTTCGATTCTGGATCGACCGAAGACGTCGGGCGACGGTGAGACGCCGAATCTCATCCAGGGACCCCCAGATTCGCCCATCGGCGTGATTGACAGGGCACCCCGTGGGTATACCTCGATCGATGACACATTGGAGGCACTGTTGATGAAGACTTGCCCGGTCAGATCTTTTGGAAGGACATAGCCTGGAATCCCCACCGCCACTGGCCGGCCCACCGAAGACACTGTGCCCTCAATCTCATCCACCGACGCGACCGTCGTGAATCTCAGGCCAAACGAGACCTGCTGTCTCGGCTCGAGCACGAGAGACGTGGGCTCGTTCCACGGAACAACTGCCCGCCATTCCTGCTCTGAGTAGGCCTTTGTGTAGACCTGCCATTCATAGTTTCCTTCAAACGTCTGGCTTTGGTAGCGCAACGACGTGTTCGTAGGTTCTGGCAGGAACCTCCACGCCTCCAGTTTCGTAAGATTGCCCAGAGGAGTCACCACCAGATGCGGTCCAACTCCAAGCAGTCGGGTTACTTGGACATATCCGGCGTCCAGGCCGATGAAAGGGTCGACCAGCACACACTTCTCCCTGGTCTCAACCGCGCTACGTCCTGTGAAGATGGTGTTGAATTCCAGCGGAAAGCCCACGCTGCCGACTTCAATGGCCTCGTCCGAGCGGACGTTTTGCAGCGTGAAGTTCAACGCCAGATCGCCCTCGTACTCGAACCAGGTTCGAATGATCGAAAGGTCACCGCCAGCGGCGGCAGCCACGCGAGACGACTGGATGACGCCAGGCTGGCTGGACGGCACGGACGAAAGGTTGGTGCGGTGCGCTGCTGTGTCGACATCGATCCAGTCTGGAGAACTCCCGACCCGATACCGCAGAGTCAAGTCGCCGGTGTGGTAATTGCCGTTGGAGTTTCTCTTGTCGAACACATCGGAAGGCGAGAAGTCGAACGGAGTGCTGGTTTTTGGCTGCAATGACTGCAGCACACCAGACCCGGCAGCGAGAATCCCCGTGAAATGGGAGGTAGAAAATGTTGTCTGTGCAGTTGCACCCTGGCTGGTGAAGAAGGATATTAGTGCAGCCACGACAGCAGTTCTATACGGCCCCATGTTCACAATAACAGATAAACAAATGCCTTGCCCAACGCGCCATCGTATTGTATGCACTCCCCACGAGTCAACTGTCTATATGTAGACAAACCAGATGCTGTTTTCCCCACATCCTATTACCCCGCCTGCCATGTCGATCCGGGGGAATAATATGTTCATTCGATCTCTAATAATACTCCGTACTCCGTCCATGTATGCAGCTAGGCGAAATAACTGATCAGGCCGTTTGCTGTTTTTGGTAGATTCCCAGCGGGTGCTAACCGACTGTCTGCTGTAGCTCGCCGCTAATACGGGTTGGCACACCTCGATGATCAATCTGACTGGGCAGTGGCATTTGGACTTGAATCTGCGCTCCCCTCATGTTGCGGAGTTGGTCAGTTAGCTTCATTGACGAGACTATTGCTGCGTTAAGTATTTCTTCGTTGCTATGTTGCTTCGGTCCTCGGAGGAAATATGCCCGAATCCTGTCAGGATTATCCGCTTACGGAATAATTGGAGCAGAATCCTGATATTATGTCAGCACATCTGATATTAGATCTGGATATTTTAGTAGTTAAGAAAAAAATTATATACAGGCAGATACAGCAACACAACTAATTATGTATTCTGATTAAAACTAATATCTGCAATCGAAGGTGGGAAGCTGTACAGTCAGCATCACTGCTTTCACACCCTCTCAGACAAAGGGCTGCATATTCCCATAACCTAGTTAGCAGATAGCTATCCAGACTCTAGCCATGGCGTGAAAACAGCGAGCTGAGGTAGAGGGTTAGCCATAGATGCAGCGCAACACTAAGTCCTGTTGCTGTCACTGCCAACTGGCTTAACCCTCGAACCAACAAGTAAATCCCATCCTCACGGAGGATATTCCCAGTAAAATTCCCGTGATATGTCCTGTCATGTCTGTAAAAGGTCGAATTAGCCCAATGCCCTGGCCCAATAAATCCCACAACGCCTAGAATCATGCACGCTAGGTATAAAAATTAATGCTGTGCTCTTCCACCTAATCATCCAGTGTGATCACCGCCGGTGGTCCGGACACCCAGTGCTTCTTCTTGCGCTTTTTCCTCTTGTGCTTCTTCTCGCTCCGGCTCAGCTGGGATGATCCCTCTTCTGGAACAGGAGAAGACCGGACCGAAGGAGTGTAGGACGTGGCGCTTGCCTCGTCGGATATCAAGGCGCTGTGATTAAACTTGCGCTTCTTCTTCTTCTTCTCTGCATCATTATGCTTTGCAGCCTCATTAACGTCCACAGGACTGGGCAGCGGCGGATCCTCCGTGGCCGGGGGAACGTCGTCCGGCACTTCAGACGGTTGGCGTGATTCAGCCTTGATCGGTCGCAGTGCCAAGGACTCTGGCTCAGATGCCAGGCGCTCGACGAGCTCTTCCTTGGCCCGTTCAAGCTCCCCCAGCCGTGCGATCGCGTCCTCGACATCTTTTCGGCTCGTCTCCTTGAAATCGTCAAGTCGATTCGCGACGTCCTGGATCTCATTGCTGAGGGATCCTTTCATCTCACGAACCTGCTCCAACACCTTTTCGAGTTCGGCCGAGTTCGCAGACTGAATCTTCTCTTCCAGCGCTTTCAGGCTATCTGTCGTCTGAGTTCGAGCTTCATCCAACTGCTTCTCAAGAGACTTGATCTTTTCGGTCACACGATCCCACTCCTGGTTCACTTCCTGGAGAATTGCTCGTCTCGTCTCTTCTTCGGATGGTATATTTTTCTCCAAGGAGCCAAGTCCCTCTTTTGCTACGGCAATGTCTTGGGTCAGACGCGAAATTTCATTATCGAGCTTGTGCTGCTGCCCCTCGACCTGTTGGAGCACCGAAGCGTGTTGTTCTGCCAGACGCCGGCACTCGTTTGTGCAATATGTATGATTGTTACGCACTTCCTCAGTGAGGTTCATGTGGAGCTAATTAAGAGAATCCAGGCGGGTAGAAAGCCCGGAGACATCTGGGACATTGATTTGAGAGACCTGCGTTTGTAGTGCCGAAATCTGATTCTGCACCGCCTGCAAGGTCTGGGGAGATGGATAGATGTCCTGAATCACTGAAACCGCCTGCCGAACGATAGGTTCCGTGGTCAAATGATTGTAGCGAGTCTCCAGTGAGACAATGGCTGTCTCGACTGTCTGCAGCCTGCTATCGCGACGCTCGATATCCGCTCGCAGGCCCTCGAAGGAGTTGCTTTGGTCCTTGCAACGTTTGTCCAGGTCAGATACCTGTGACTCTATCGAGGCTTTCAACTGCTGTGCGTCTTCATTAGTCTTGTTGATCATCGGTTTTAATCTGGTTTCCAACCGTTGCTCTGACTCCTTTATGGCCTTGTGAATTTCGTCCTCGTAACCATGACGCTCAACGGTCTCTCGCAAGCCTTCGATGGACTGGCTCTGGAGCTTCAATTGTTTGTCCAGTTCCTCTTTCTGCGACTCTATTGAGGCTTCCAACCGTTGCACCGCTTTGTTGCAATCATCTTTGACATTGTCGACCAAAGGGTTCAACGTATCCTTCAATTTTTTCTCCGCTTCTTCTATGGCCGCCAATTTACAGTCTTCTTCCAGACTTTTCATGTCCAACATCTCTTTGAAAAGTTTATCCAAATGATCGACCCAGGCTTTCAAACGATCGAACCCGGTTTGCAACTCACGCAAGGACTGATCATATTGATTCGTCGCAACGGAACTGGGTGGTTTGATATTTTCGAGAACTTTCAGACGATTCTCAATACCTTCGAGAGCGCCTTTATAACTGTCAGAAGCTTTCGCCGATATAGATCCCTCGAGAGCGGTAATGCGCCCCTTTACATCTTCGACGACATCCTCAGCCCTCTTGACAGCTTCCGTAGATGCTGCCGAGTTTTCTATCCGACTCAGCCGCTCATCCAGATGCGGAATGCGATTTTTCGTCGTGGACTGGAGCTGGTCCGTGACAGCTTGGACCTTGTTAACTTGCCCTTTAAGGCCCTCATAGTTTCCTTGCATGTCTGGTAGAATCTTCAACCACGATTGTTCCTTTTCCAGCTTATCCAGTCGTTCCCGTGCGTGCGTAGAAAACTTCTCTAGTTCAGAGGTGTGACTCCCGAGTTGATCATTCAATCGAGAGGACTTGCTCTCCAGATCTAGAACGTTCTGGGTGTGAGATGCAGCAAGGGCCGAGACTTCCTTTACTCGTTGGTCTACCTTCTTGGCATCATCCTGGGCCGCTTTCAATGTTTCCATCTCATTCCTCATTCTTGATACCTCTTTCTTTAAATCTTCGGCGCTTGCGAGTGCGCTCTTAGCATCACTATGGATTTGCTCGAGCTTCTCGTCAGGCACAAAGCCACGTTTAAAATGGGCGTTGACCATGGTCATAACCATATCTTCTAGGGCCTTGCGCTGACGACGATGCGTCTCAATTTTTTGTTCAACCCGAGACAGCTCCTGAGCATATTCCTTTCTCTGCTGTTCAAAGATTGCCACTGTGGACGGAAATTGAGACACATTTTTGGATTTTTCGCGATGGTCCTGTAGTATGGCCTGAGCCTTCTTCAATTTTGCATGCTCGTCCTGCGCATTAGCGATGGCAACAATTTCCATCGTCAACTGTCCGAGAGACTCGATAAATGTTTTCTCAAAGGACCTCGACACTGAACCAGAAACAGGTGGGCCACCTGGAGGTGGACCACTTGGCGGGGGCCTGCTGTCATCCGATGTGGCTTGTGGGCGTAAAGCAAGGCGAGGATCACGGTTCGGTGAAGTCGTTGTAATAGACTGGTCCTTTGGCCAGCCGTCTAATCTGTTCTGATCCAGTCTTGGACCTGGCGGTGCGGAGGGTTCGCCCATCTTGGCTCCCTAGTTGGATATTATACTGTGCGTCCTGCAGGTGATGACTAAGCACAGTACAATCCTAACTGCGAGCGACGGATAGGTGAGAGGGGAGCATTAGACGGCGGAAGACGATATAGTCAGAAACACGTCTGGTTTAGAGGCGATAACGTGTTGATCACATGGGATCGTGGCCCAGCGGTGGACGTTGACATGCGGGCTGCTTTCAGGAGCGGCATCCAGATTAGCATGCATGGACAGCAATGTGGGACGACAGTGGAGGCGAAAGGAAGCCCCAAACACAGTCCCAGCTCACCTAGAAGTCACCCAGATACCTAGAATGGTGAAAGATGGAATCTCCATCAGGGAAATACACGAACGCTGGCAAACACGCGCATTCACCGCCGACCGCGTGTTGTCGCTTCTGATAAAGAAAATTACTTTGCGGATTCTGCCGGGCGGTCGGCAAGGCGGTCAGTGCGGCCTCCTCGTTACCCGCCTTCGCAGAGCTGAAGCTTTTCAAGACATCGACAGGCATCAAATCCGAGCAGCCCTCAGGCGATCTTGGTGATTTGGACATTTTGCAAGAGCTCCTCTATTCCCTCGGTCACGATGACTGCTGTGAGTCGACCCTGAGACGCCTGTGCGTTCCCATCTCCCAGCTAACCGTGAATACAGCCCATTTCCACCATCTCAGAGAGCAAGGAGCTCCGAGGCCTCAATCTGATCGCTGCCCATTCCCACATCAGAGGCCTTGGCGTCGATGCCGACACATTACAGCCACGGGCAGCCTCCCAAGGCCTTGTCGGCCAGGAGAAGGCCCGTAAGGCTGCGGCCGTGATCCTGCAAATGGTCAAGGAAGGGAAGATCGCCGGCCGCGCCGTCCTCATCGCAGGTCCTCCCAGCACCGGCAAGACGGCGATCGCAATGGGCATGGCTCAAGCGCTAGGTCCCGATGTCCCTTTCACCACTCTTGCCTCGTCGGAAATTTTCTCTTTGGAGATGTCCAAGACAGAAGCTCTGACGCAAGCCTTTCGCAAATCGATCGGGGTGCGAATCAAGGAAGAGAGCGAGATCATCGAGGGAGAAGTGGTGGAGATCCAGATTGACCGCAGCGTCACTGGGGTATGCAAATAATTTTTTTTTACCTGCTCACTGTCCGGTCATAGCATACTTTTGCTGACTGCATGCAGGGCAACAAACAAGGGAAGCTCACGATCAAGACCACCGACATGGAGACCATCTACGATATGGGGACCAAGATGATCGACTCGATGACCCGAGAGCGCGTCATGGCAGGAGATGTAATTTCCATCGACAAGTCGTCCGGCAAGATCACCAAGCTTGGTCGTTCCTACGCTCGGTCGCGTGACTACGACGCCATGGGCCCAGACGCCAAGTTCGTGCAGTGTCCGGAGGGCGAGCTGCAGGTTCGCAAGGAGATTGTGCA
This sequence comes from Rasamsonia emersonii CBS 393.64, assembly GCF_000968595.1. Taxonomy (NCBI): domain Eukaryota; kingdom Fungi; phylum Ascomycota; class Eurotiomycetes; order Eurotiales; family Trichocomaceae; genus Rasamsonia; species Rasamsonia emersonii. The sequence continues at coordinate 4,160 of NW_013562828.1, read as the reverse complement.
TACCGTCAGTCTACATGAGATCGATGTGATCAACTCGCGAACCCAAGGCTTCCTGGCTCTTTTCTCTGGTGACACGGGCGAGATCCGGAGTGAAGTTCGGGATCAGATCAACACCAAGGTGGCCGAATGGAAAGAAGAGGGCAAGGCTGAGATCATCCCTGGTGTGTTGTTCATTGATGAGGTGCACATGCTTGACATCGAGTGCTTTTCCTACATCAACCGCGCATTGGAGGCTGAGCTCGCGCCGATCGTCATCATGGCCAGCAATCGCGGCCACACACGGATCCGAGGGACCACGTACCGCTCGCCGCATGGTCTCCCGCTCGACTTCTTGGACCGCGTGGTCATTGTCAGCACGCAGCCTTACACAGCAGACGAGATCAGACAGATTCTGGCGATTCGCGCGCAAGAGGAAGAGGTCGAGCTGTCCCCGGACGCGCTGGCTTTGTTGACCAAGATCGGGCAGGAGTCCGGTCTGCGATATGCAAGCAACATCATCACGACGTCGCAGCTGCTCTGTGAGAAGCGAAAAGGCAAGGAAGTCAGCATCGATGACATCCAGCGCAGCTACCGGCTATTCTATGACCCCGTGCGTAGCGTCAAATTCGTAAACGAGTTCGAGAAGCGGTTCATCGGCGACGCCGGCGACGTGAGCCTCTCCCACACCAACGGTGACGCCATGGAGATCTCGTAATGAGAATGTTTACTTAGCTTGCTTTGAGGTCACCCATCTCCTAGATATGCTAAAACTTCTCTCTTGTCATGAGTTAGAACGGGAAGCTGTGCCTTGGCTTACAAAAAGTTAACGTTACCCTCTTACCTTTCCTTTAATGTTCTCGATTTAGTTTCCATACACATGATGTACAATATGGCCGGCGCGTTAGTGAGACTTGTTTTCTCTACCAATGGTTGTGATATCTATCTGGGTTGTGTGTTTCTTTTTGTTACAGAAATACAATTCGCTCAAGTTTCATACCTCTGCGTAGCTCTGTTCAAAAGTCTATTATTCGTGGACGGAAATTAGTAAAAATAAAAAAAGAAAAGAAAAGAAAAGAAAATCGTCACGTATACTACTGTACACATATAGACATGTGTCTATGTGAAAGTGGCGACACGAGTCCATTCACTGGTGGGATCGCCCGCTCTCCGAAATTCGACGCCTTCGCCAAAGTATCCAGCGTCGCGCCACGACTGCATCATCGCGCTGTCGTAGGGACCGTGCGTTTGGCCGCCGTCGCGGGCATCTGACCAGCGGAATTCCCACATTGTTGGACCTGGTGCCCCTGTGCCATCGCCAACGTTGTCTTCCCCGTTGCCGGTGGTGAGTTGTGGAGGATCGACCCATTCCTCTCCGGTCTCTCGACGGTATTGTCGGGTCAGCGTTTCCCTCTCGACCTCGTAGATGTCTGACTGGCCCCGGGTGAGGAGAAGGTCGGCAGCGCCGGTGATCTCGTCGATAGCTTTCTTGCGGGCAGCTTCTTCGGGGTTGTCCTCGGTCATCTCGACATCTTCGGCCGCCCCATTGGTGCCGTTCATTTTCGATTTGGGCTTGTTCCTCTGCTTGGTCTGCCATTTGGGTTTCTTTTTAAGTCCCTTCCCCAGTCTGGCCAGCGCTTCCAGGACCGTTTCTCCCCGCTCAAGGTGGGTGATCAGGGTCCTCAGTAGATCCGAGGTCAGGATGCTGTCGGTTTCTCGGTCCTTTTCTCGTCGTTCGGCATCTCTCCTTGCGGCTGCTTCTCTAGCCCGCTTGATGTCTTTCTTCGAGACTCCTTCCAACCAGGTATCGTGGATCGCGTCTGGATCAGCCGCTTTGCGTATGTAATTCCCCTCTTCATCGAAGCGGCCTTCCTCCTGCTCTGCACGCATGTTGAAGGCATCCAAGAGCGGCGCGTTCTTCTTCTTTGAGCCAGCACCCAACTCCTCGTCCATGCCTTCGTCTAGCCGTGCGCGCTCCTCGTCGGGGACATCGCTTTCACTATCGCTCTCCTTGTCATTATCTTCCACCACGTCTGGTCGGCTCAGGTCTGCGCGGAGTTTGTGTCCACCCCGTGAGGACTCGACTTGGCCCTCGATCTCCTCGTCCCGCAAGAAACGAACACTCTTCTTTTTCTTCCGCGACTCGTCCGCATCGGCCTCTTCAAAGTCCTCCTTTAGCTCTGCGAACATGTCGTCATCTTGCTCTTCTTGATTTTTTTGCTGCTGGTTGGCCTTTGCCCTGGCTTCCGCTCGCGCCTCAAAGGCTTCATTTTCACTGTCGGATTCGTACCCATCAATGTTGACTGCGTTACGCCGTACGCGTCGCCCGCGACCGATCTCGTCGGCGTCCAGGATATCATCCTCCTCCAGGGCATCGGGAGCTAGTTCAGTTGGGTTTCGCAGGTCAAATCGGGGCTTTTTGGAGGACGATGGACCGTCGCCGTCTTCACCAGCTGCGCCGTGGAGAGTGCGCGTAAAGTCCTCGCCCGCACGCTTGGGGCGCACGGAAGGCCTCGACATGGTTCACGTTGGGTGAATCAAATTCGCATAAGACGTGAGAGATGGATTGTGGCAACAAGATGGACTGTTCTGCGCTAGAGAAGTGCTGTGTTCCCTCTGCTGACCGTGGAAGACGAGTCCGGGGTCGGGTCGGAAAATCATGGAGGAGCTTAGCTCATTGCTGGACTTGCGTCACCGCAGACGGCGCGCGCTCCTTCACAACACGCCCATGTGAACAGACACCCCGTTTAATCAGGCTGGATAATTCTGAAGCCTAAGTCATCTGTCACATGGTTCGGTTCTGTTGGTCCAGTTCCAGTTTCATCTAGACTCGAGAAGCCCTACGCGACTTCTCTCTTGTCGGACACTCGAACCCTCTCCCCGCACCCAGTTCAGACGCACTGAGTGAGAGAAGAGTCCTGCCACCATGGTACAGCTCATGCACTGCTCTCCCATCATGTGTATCCTCGCTGATTATATGTGACCAGTTCCGCTCAGAGTTCTGGGAAACAGATCCCATGGATGGAGTGCTGGGCGCCGCCATGCGTTACGGGGCCACCACTCGCCGCTTCGACGAATACTACCGCTGCTATCCCGTTGCGATGATGCCAGGGCCCGAGAGGGAGAACCTCAACCATGGCGGCAAGGTCATCATGCCTCCCAGCGCTCTGGATAAGCTGACACGGCTACACATCACGTACCCGATGCTCTTTGAGCTGCACAATGGGGCCAGGGGAAGAATGACGCACGCGGGCGTGCTGGAGTTTATTGCAGAGGAGGGGAAAATCTATCTGCCTTTCTGGGTATGCATGCTACTGTATCACTACTGGTGTGATGACGGCCGAACCTAACGATGTTTTGTCGATGACAGTTGATGCAAACACTTCTTCTCGAGCCGGGCGACCTCGTCCAGGTCAAGTCGACCGATCTCCCGCCCGGACGTTTTATCAAGCTTCAGCCGCAGTCGACCTCCTTCCTCGATATCAGCGACCCCAAAGCAGTGCTAGAGAACGCATTCCGTAACTTCTCCTGTCTCACCAAGGGCGATGTATTTACGTTTTCATACAACGACCAGATCTACGAGATGGCCGTGTTAGATACCAAGCCGGAAAATGACAAGAATGCCATCTCGGTCCTGGAAACGGATCTCGAGGTGGATTTCGCGCCCCCTGTAGGCTATGAGGAATCCATGCGAACAAGCGGCACCAGCACACCCCGGAGCGTGGCAACGGGTGGCGCAGCTCCGCCGGGAGGGGTGGTTCATTCTCATGGGACCATGGCCCAAGCCATCAACTACGCGGCCATCGCTCCCGAGTCTGACGATGTAACGAAAGGCGCCAAAGCTGTTTCGTCGAACTTCCTCTCGACTGGACATCGTCTGAACGCGAAGAAGGGCAGCAAGGCGCCAACGCCGCAGGCAACCACTCCGGTTGCGGGCAGTTCAACCAACCCCCAGCACCCTCCTCCCACAAGAAGGACGAATGGTCCTCAACCGCTGAGATTGCCACCAAACAAGCTCTTCTTTGGGTATGCCATCAAGCCCCTCCAGAAACGCGACGAGCAGGGTCGTGTTATTGAGGAGGAGAAATCACGCTTCCAAGGCGCCGGACAGACGCTGCGGGCACGAAAGAAGGGACTGGGAAATTCCGGGACACCCACGTCGGGGAGTGACGTGGAGAGTCAAA
>NW_013562829.1:0-6160 GCF_000968595.1 Rasamsonia emersonii CBS 393.64 | reverse complement strand
GATCAGACCAATAAGAATGCGCCGTTAACACGTGCTGTATCTAGGCTCAATACAGACGCTTATGGACCGCCCGCGATGCAGCTTCCTGATTGGTCAGGCCAGAATTCTCAACGACATCGCCTGAGGACAGGCTCTTTTTGACCGGGGGGGTGATGTGACGGCGCTGATACTCGGGATCATGTGAGCGGTGTGGTAGGCGGTGAAGGAATGGACCGGCAGAATACCAGGCCTATGACCCCCTCTTGGGGCCTCATCTCCTGGCTTCTTCTTTTTCCCCCTAACCTAGTCTTCTAGTATTGAACCGCTCCATACCTTCAGGATAGATCTACTAGGGAATGAATTTGGGTTCGTCACAGGTATTCTAGTGATCGGAGCAACCGGGTGATCGAAACAGCCGGGAAATACGTTAACTAGTTAGTTATTATGTAAGCATCTTTCCGCTCCTACGGCCCGCTACGGCCTGCTTCTATACACCTTTTGTATGGCACCCCTGGAGGCTCACGCTGGAACCCCTACAAGCCTTATACTGGCACCCTTATAGGCTTCACACTGGCACTCTTACAGGCTTTACACTGGAACCCCTACAAGCCTTATGCTGGAACCCTTATAGGCTTCCCTATAGGCTTTATGCTGACACCCTATAGGCTTTATATAGGCTTCTATTACAGGTATGCGGAGGGCCGAAGGTCTGGAGCATTTTAAATAGGCATTAGTAAGCCTAGGTGCTTTTTACCCTTCAAGCCTAGACGAGCGGAGCGAGTCGTTAAAGGCTTGTTGTGGATTATGGAGAAAGGAAAGAGTGGAGGGGCTGTTCTGTAAGCGGAAGGTTGAGGATAGAAACTCAGTCCAGAATAAAGACAGAGAAAAAAAGAGGTAAGAATAATTGATGATACTCCCCATCCTTCCTATAATTATATAATAGTTAGTAATGGAAGGGGAACGAGAAGATACTACTAAAGAGTAAAAGATATATGCGTCATACAAAATGCCATATTCCTAGGAGACCATTGATGAATGCTAGATAAGATGGCATAATTACCCCAGATTGAACATAAAATGACACTCATTCTTAATAAGGTATCTACCTAAGTCTTTCCATTATGATGCTTGATATAATATTTGTTATTTATTGTTATTACGATACTTCTGTTACGTGCAGGTTCTGACAGACTCGTCGGTTGGTTTCTGAATTTGTCGTTTCGTTCTCGAAGGATCAAGTTGAACTACCCGGTAGTTCGAAAACGTCGTTGCTACATATATGCTGACTCTTTACAGCAGACTGACTGACTGACCAAGAAAAACGGAAGTAATAACAAGGGCCTAGGCCTCTCCCCTCCGGTCAAAGAAAGATAAGCACGAATGAGACTGTTCAGTCCGAGGCACACCTACTGAAGGTATAGTATACGCTGTATATACCAATGGTAGCTGACTCTCCAAGTACCTTCCGAGCAATTTAGGTAGTAGAATGGAATTAGGCGCAAAAATAGAAAACCTGAAATTTTATGCTCTCTGATTTTCGCAGTCACATTTCACAATTTAAAAGACCGTTTTCTAGGCATTTTCTGTAGCTGGAAGTATTTTTTGCTATAGCAATTCTTATTTCAAGCTTCCAATGAATACAATGTGTTCTCTCAGCGATGAAACCAGGCGGTAAATTTCCATGCACCTGAAATTTCCGAAATCTCAGCCCTTACGGCGCATTTCACACACGCAAGTGCATTTTCCAAGAATTTATGTAGATGAAAGATATTTTCCTGCTATAGCAATTCTTATTTCAAGCTTTTTTCACTGCTTTTCAGCAGTTGTGGGCCATTTTTCAACGCTGAAAGTGGGAGTGAAATTTCAATGCACCTGAAATTTCTGAAATTTCCGAAAATTTCAGCCCTTACAGTGCATTTCACACACAAAAAGGCCATGTTCCAGGAATTGGTATAGATAAAAGATATTTTCCTGCTACAGTAATTCTTATTTCAAGCCCTTTTCACTATTTTTCAATGTTTGAGGGTCATTTTTCAAGCCTGAAAATTGGAGTGAAATTTCGAGGCTTATCTATCGGCGATCGGACGGACCTGGGCTCCGCCAGATGCGGACTTCCGCGGGCGGACATGCGGACGCTAGCGGAGCGGAGTACATAGGGCACCGCATCCGACGAGCCTTTGCGGCCGCAGTTGATGGGAGAGATAATATTTCTAAGCGGTCATATGGCTCGTTGTTATATATAAAGCCTTGCAGGACCATGATGTCAAGTCCGATTTATCTCCTCTTTTTTCTTTCTTTCCCTTCCCGTGCACGCTTCCCACGCCGACTTGGTAACATTGCTTACCTCTCTCACTTTGAATAAATCATGCCTAGTTCCAAATTCTCTGCCGACTCCTTGCCTGACTTGAAAGGCAAAGTGTTTCTCGTCACAGGCGGAAATGCCGGCATGTGAGTCGCCATATTTTCAACTCACGCTGACCAATTTGCTTACAGCAAGGGCAGTGGTAAGGCCACCGTCATCGGCCTGGCTAGCCATGGCGCCACGGTATACATGGGCGCGAGGAACGAGTCGAAAGCTCTCGCAGCGATCCAGGAGATCAAGAAAGAACTTCCCACTGCAGATATACGCTTTCTCGGAATGGATCTGACGACGTTGGAGAGCGTCGTCGCGGCGGCGAGAGATCTTCGCAGGTCCGTTATCTTCAATTGTTCTCTTTGCACCTATTATTCGTGGCAGCTAATATTCGTTTTCTAGCAAGGAATCCGTCCTCCATGGTCTAGTTAACAATGCCGGAATCATGGGGGTTCCTTTCTCCAAGACGGATGACGGATATGAGGTCCAGTTTCAGGTTGGACTCGTTCCTGGATCGCATCCCGAGTAATGACCATATTATGCTGACATCCGGGAAGACGAATTACCTTTCCCACTGGCTCCTCACTTACCACCTCCTTCCTCTCCTGCTTTCCACGGCCCGTTCTGCTGGTCCCGGCGCTGTACGCATAGTGAATGTGACATCCGATGGCCACGCCTTGTTTACGAACAAAAAGGGCATTGATTTTGACAACATCGACCTTGAGTCCAGTTCTTCGATGACCCGGTATGGCCAATCAAAGCTTGCCAACATTCTGCATGCCAAAGAGCTCCATAAACGGTATGGGCCAGGGGCGGATGGAGAGGAAGGTGGTGAAATTTGGGTCGCAGCTGTCCATCCGGGTCATATTGATACGTATGTAGCAACCTGACCCTGCGTGTAATATTCCATTTTACCTTACTGACCGTGTTTTAGCGATCTCAACAAGCAAGCGACCGCCAATGGACCGCCGATCGTTCTACGTGCCCTCACGTCGGTATTCCGATGTCTGGGAGTCCTGGACGAGCAGGCCAAGGGCGCATTGTCCTCCTTGTTTGCCGTCGCCAGCCCTGAATTCAAGCAACAAGACTCTGGGAGTTATGTTGTGCCATATGCCAAGATTGGAACCCCCAGTCAGGCGGCAAGGGACCCAGTGTTAGCTGAGAAGTTGTGGACCTGGACAGTGGAGGAGTTGAGGAAAAAGGGCAAGCTGGACGTCGCGTAGATCAAGTGCTGAGACAATAATAATTCTGGAAACGAAGTAACTGGTGATCCTGAAACATGGGATAATTACTGTCATTGTTATTTTTCTGACTTACATATCTGGACGCAATGCAAACAGGACAAACATGTCATCATTGACCTCCATTTGCGTAACTTCGTTTAACGACTAGATTTAAATCGCTCTTTGTTTGTCAACTCTGAGAACACCTTTCTGTAAATGTCTGACTCGTCAGAAAATCTAGCACTGCAGGCTTGCTTTACATGCCGCCAGCAGAAACGGAAATGTTCCCGAGAACTCCCTGCGTGTCTGCTGTGCCGCAAGAACAAAAGGCCCTGTAACTATCCTACCAAGAGCGCCGATCCCACCGCCAATGATGTTGAGAGCTATACCCAGCAGAAGGTGAGGGAGGCCCATGAAGCTATCAAGCTATCCTTGAAGCTATCCTTCTGGGGTTTCGTTATTCGCCAGCGCCAGGTTGACGGTCGAATCAGAACACCTTTCCCGCCTTGTTTTTCCTGGATTCGTATACCTTCCATCGACGGCGGGGTGTAATACAAAAACCACACATTGGCCTTCCGGACGAGTTTTGCTTGTCTGTCAGAAGCAGGGAACAGGTGCAACATGAGGTTGACCTGTTTTTCTCCTCGATCCATGTCTTCTTCCCAATAGGTTCGAGAGAGACTTCAATTACGTGGTACTGTTCCAACTGGAAATAGCTAATATGGATTTTTTTTTAAAGTGTCTAGACTTCGACTATACCAGCAACTTTCCAACTCACCAGACAGGCCAGATGCCGATCTGGTTCTGTTGCTAATTGCAATGCAGATGCATTGTCGACCCAGGAAGGACAGTGGTGCTGATCTTTATGAACTGGCAAAGCGTTGCTGTTCATATGTGGAGAGGAATAATGTTTTCTCTCTCAGACTGCTACAGGCATCCTTGTTGATCGGACTGTATGAGGTCGCTAATGCTATCTACCCAGCTGCATATCTCACGGCTGGTCATTGTGCACGGTTGTGTCATCTCATGGGCATTCATGACAGAAAGGAAGCACCTCAGATGCTTTCCATCCCAGGTAGATTTTCTCGATCAAATTGCGATTCATCACATGCTTACTTACGAAACTCGTAGGCTCCTGGACAGAGGCCGAGGAGAGGCGTCGAGCATGCTGGGCTATTATAGTATTAGACAGGTAAGACTTCGAATGTCTTTCTCTGTGCGATTATAATTTCTTCATTCCTAATTTATCAGATACGTCAATCTCGGTGCGGGCAACCGTCCATTTGCGTGCGACGATGCAAAACCCGATGACCTTCTGCCCATGGACGAGGACAGCTGGGAGAAAGGGGTACGTCTGTCAAGCACACTGGGGCAAACTCTTGACTAAGTAAGAGAAAAAAAAATCAGGAGCCCATAGTCATCCAGCCTCTGGCAGTGTCAACCTGCACCGAAGTTCCTGCGTCACCATTTGCTCGTACATGCCAGGCATCGCACCTTCTCTCGCGTATCCTACGCCACATTAATGAAAAGCACGAAGATGCGACATTCCGCTATCGAGAAGCTATACAACTTCATCGTACCATAAACGCGTTCAATCTCGCAGTTTCTTATGAGTTTGACAAGATAACGGGAGAGTCCTATGATGCTACTCACGAGGCGGCCCTCTTCACCAGCATGGCGATTTGCTACAGTGCCCAGCTCACACTGTACGACGCCTACATGTGTGCAGATGCGGACGATATCAGCGGGGTGGGCATTCCGGAACAACTTGAAATGCAGAACATTGCCATATCGAACATCAAAGATGTTTGCATGGCCGTCCATCGATTTGCAAACAGAATAGTGGGGGCTTCTGAATCGGGGGGAGATCTGTCGAGAATCAGCCCCCTAACGACGGATTGTCTCTATGAAGCCGCCATGCTCTTCATCGGCTACATTCGTCAGATTGGGAAAGTGGAGTTTGTGCAGACTGTGATGGATATGAGAAATGCACTGGAGATTTTGGCGAGGAGATGGGATGTTGCAAGTAAGCTTGGATTCTCCGTTCACTTTGCTTTGGAAAATGCATTCTTGTCTAGAAGGAGTCGTTATGAGTGCTGACCGTGCCGCAGGCGAGTATTTGAAGATCCTCGATGGTGAAAGCTTTCACCCCGGATGGCAATTGAGCTGAGCTTGCTTCAGTGACGGCCATTATTCTGGCACAGCTAAGCATGGCGCTAGAATTTACTTCTGTAGCACGAAATATATACAGGACTCAGACCTATATATGAGTTCATATAGATCCAGCACCGGGGGATAGGCTCAGGTCAAGGCCTAGTACTGCGAGCCCACAAAGCAGCCAAGGCCCTAGAGACACGAGGCCGACAAACCACTATGCAATGGGTCCCTGGGCACTATGGCATAGAGGGGAATGAGAAGGCAGACCAAGCGGCAAAAAGAGCAGCAGGCAAGCCCCTACAGAATGAGTCTGGGGAACTCTCCATGGCCTACACCCATAGAGCCTGTACAGGGGCGATTAAGGCTCACAAGCAGAGGTGGCTAGCAAAGGCATTAGGACTCAGAACTCAAGCAGCCCAAAGAACATATATGGCTCAGCCAGGCTGGA
>NW_013562830.1:0-16274 GCF_000968595.1 Rasamsonia emersonii CBS 393.64 | reverse complement strand
AGTACGACCCCGCCCAGAAACCGCTATGACCACCACCAGCGCTCCTTCACGACCACCTTCCCCAACCACTCCACCAAGCTCTCGTCCGCGGGGCTGGTGTACATGCACTTCGGCCGCGCCATCATTGCCCAGCATACCAACCTCCCGCTGGATCACCCGGATGTGACGCTGCTGTACGAGAAGCTGTACACGGATTTCATCGAGGCGCTGGACGCGAATGACAACGGGATATCAGTGTACGATCCCGCCGCCGTGGCCGTGGCAGGCCTGCAGAAGCGGTTCAAAGACGGTGGCATCAACCTGGGCTCGCTGATCGGCGACCTGAACTACCCGGACCCGAATGCCACCGGCGAGGCACAGGATGAGGACGCCCGGTTCGCCAAGGCGAGCGCCTTCATCGGCGAGGTCTTCCTGCGCAAGCTGCGACATGCGAGTGCGTACTGGCTCCCTGCGCGCGCGACGGTCGGGTCGGCGTACCGGTCGCGTCGCGAGACGGCGCACCCGTCAGGGCGCATCATCATCCTGGTCCGAAGGCGGTGTGCCGTGGAAGGAACACCTGTACAACTTCGAGCAGGAGGCCGGGTCCGGCGAGGAGAACCAGGTCTACTACGTCCTATACCCGGAGAGCGCGACCGAAGGGTCCAAGTGGCGCGTGCAGTGTGTGCCCGTGGAGGAGGGCAGCTTCGAATCCCGCAAGCCCCTGCCGGAGTCCTGGCGGGGGGTCCGTGACGAGGATCTCGATGGAGTGATGGCCGCTGAGGCCGATCAAGCTGGCAAGACGAAGATTCCTCCCGGTGCTGTTTTCGTGCATGCCAGCGGGTTCATTGGTGGTCATAAGACGAAAGAGGGTGCTTTGGCGATGGCTGTGAGGAGTTTGGAGTCGTAGACACTAATTAACTAACTAAAAATCTAGCCTTGCTGATTAAATGAAAGAAAAAGATTATTTTGACTTGCTTCTAATCTGGAGTCAGTCCAGCCAAGTTGTTTCTACGTAGTCGGATATCTACCTGCGTGCGGTGTAGTCAGCGGTACACTTTGCAGTGCTAGCTATCAGTTTACTTGTCAAAAGAGCCAACTTTTGAGGAGGTTTTTTTTGCCTGTTTAATTCATTATCCTGGATAAATCCTTGGCTAATTTGTACTGTACAATAGATTGTTAAACCCTAACCCCTTGAACGCCATATCCGCAACCCGAGGAAGATACTACTCCTGTACGACGATGAACCAGTCCTAGTGTTTCCGTTTAATGTTTTATCACCCACGCAACATATGTCCAGAAAATGAGGGATATCGAAAGGAGGCTGTTATATCCAAGCACCTGCCTGCCCGTTAGAGACTTAACGGGACACCTTAACGGCATAATACCAACTAGTAAGCCTTCCCGAGACGTCTGATAGACTCCTCACTAAGCCACGGGTCGTCGAGAAGCTCTCTGGCACTCTTCCTCTTATCCGGATCCCACTGAAGCATCTGGCTCGCAAAGTCTAGAAACTGCTGCTTCTCCTCTCCATGGAGAGAAGTGACTGTGTCCTCCAACAACAGATGACGCGGAACAAGGTGCTCGTAGAGAAAGTTGCCTGCCAGGATGAACATTAGCAGCTGGGCATGAATGCATGTAGAAAGTAACTCTGATTCTGTCGGCCTTACCATTCTCATCGAAAAATGGCCCTCCGTACCATTCGTACGCTTTTGTGCAAAGCTTGCCTGCCGCGTTCCTTATCGCCGGCGCGAAATTCCACCTTCGGCCGTCGCGCTCGCGATCGAGAAGTTCCTTCGGTGGCGGACCAAGCAGCGCGATCATTTCTGCCAGATGTGCGGCAGCACTGTATTACCCTTCCTGGTCGTGGACTTGACAAAATAAATCTCGATTCTCGAGTAAATTCCACATCTGGATAGGCTGTGTTAAGAGTCTGACGACGAGATGAAGAGGACGACCATACCATCACGCCGAGATTCCATATATCCACACCATACGCCCATCCAGCGCCGAGGATCACTTCTGGCGCTCGGTAGTGGTCGGGCTGGATCGGATGTCTATTCAATTGGCCCGGTTCTTGCTGGATTTGTGCCAGGCCAAAGTCTGTGATCTTGGGTAGGATGTTGTACGAGCGGAGAGAGCCGAAGTCATTGTGAGACAGGTAGATGGATCGACCATCCTTGACTTTTCGAGCCATTGGATGGGCTTCCTGTGCCTGGACGAAGTCTTTTGATAGCGGAGGGATCTTCAAAGGTTACCCGGATGTTGTCGACCTTGAGATCTAGGAATCGTTAGTATACTGCAGACACCGAAGAACTGAGGAACAAAAGCCTGCCTGTGTGAATAATATTGCATTCAGAGTGGAGATACTCCAGACCTTGCAAAAGAAGCCTGACATATGCTTTCAACAGGCCCAGCGGGAATTTCCTCCCCCGACAAGGCCGTTGGAAGAGCCACAGTGGCTCTCTCATCGGCTCGTAGACCAGGCACAGATGTGTTCCGTGTGGTCCCCTTTCCTCGAAGCTGTCGATGCAGGTCCTGACGTAGTGGAAGCCTCTATGCTTAGGATTTGTCTGTGCAATGCGACGTTCGATACTGAGCTCGTGGGCTGCAGCGTCCATGTCTTCCAAGTCGCAGTTGCTGATCTTCAGCGCTACGTAGCGCTCTGATTGCCATATCCTTCTGGAAGGGAGTATATCTATCAGCGATGTGCAGGCTGGAGGCTAGCTATCTAGCCAAAGATGTCTCTAAGCATTTACCGACGAATGTCCCTCGCAAGCCAGACGGTAGAGCAGCTCCCCCAGCCGATCTTTGCTAACGCTTCATATCTATTTCGGAAGATATACCCTGGATCGACTGGAAAGTAGAATCTTGGGTCATAATGAGGGGTAGTCTCTTCCTCAATCGGTACATGGGCAGCGAGTTCTGGAACAGGACTCTTGCGGACTCTTGGGGGGCTTGCGGCCGAGCGAGGCTATGGCTGAGAGGGGCCAGAATGCGCGCTTGGCCGTTGCAGTCGACGACAGGAGTTTACACATATACGCAGGACTACATGTCTGAGACAATGCGACGCTTGCCGTTCTCAATTCAATGTGTTGTGATGATTGTTTAATGTTAATCCTGCCGTTCAGGTGGCAGGTGCTAGCTAGGTCGCTTTGGGTTAGCGAGGGTGATCATGGCCCAGAAGGGTTGTTGATTCCTGCCTTCTATTACTATTATTTGAGCACAACAGCATCACCAGAGATCTGTCACTACTCAGTAGATAACTAGAGAGCTACAAAGCCCAGTGTTGTGTAGCTTGATGTTTTCAGGAACTGTACTGACTGACCAATCAGAGGCCAGCCCAATAGACATCATGCTTACATAATCGATTACACGTGATCTATTGTCCAATCGAAAGGGGCTTTAAAGCCTTTTTAAAGCGATCGTTGTCGCCAGCCAATGATATTGCTCTAGCTGCTTGTAGATTTATTTTTGATCTTTTTTTCGTATTACTTTATTTTTTTTAGGTAGTTCTAAATTGCGGGGGCGGAATTACGGGGATCCGGCACGAACACGGCGACGAATAAGCGTTCGCTCGTTCGCTCCTACAGGAATAGAGTTATTATTGGCGTCGATTTGGTTGCATTTTATTTTAGAATTAATTCTTATCGTAAATTTATTCAGGTCATATCCGCGAGATCGATGGCTCTCCACGGCAAACCGGCACATGCAGAGGATGTAACTCACCGCATCTACATGGCCAGCCCGGCCAATCGGCTGGCTTTGCGGCGCACGCGCTCCGGGGGCATGACCGGGTTGGCAGCTGGACAGGGCAGGCGAATCCTCCAGTTTATACCATCTTTTTTTTTTCTTTCTTTCTTGTAAAGACTGATCCATCACGATGGTCGATCAGTAGGATGGCTTTAGTTATCATCCTCCATCATCATGCCAGTACTATGGTGACCCACAGACATACACTGCATGTGGATAGTTTCAGACAACAGAAGCAGTGAATGGAGTCATCTGGAAAAGCTCAAGTTAGTCTGCGGTTCAGAACTATAGCTAATCTTGACATTGCTTGAGGTTACATTATTCGCTAACACATTCCTTGGTCAGCGGATTATCAGCATGCTCAGCATTCCACATGTTGCCAGGCCAAAGCTGTGTGTGCTTGGCGAGAATTTTCCATGGGGAACGCGATATGGATCGACTCCGTCCTTCATGGCCATGGCCCCATCTCCATGCCGTCTTGCCGTACCGAGTCAACCTTGAACTGGTTTGAGCTAGATTTTAGGTTGGTTCCTGTCCAGTCTAAAGCTTGGCTTGTCACCAGACGAGCCATTCACGGCTTGTGATCGTCGCATGTGTTAACTACCCCGGTCATGTAGCCTGGCCTTATATCGAAAGTCGCCAGTCCCTCCTTGCCTAGGAGAGGATGCGTGGAGTTGGGATGGATCTTATCTGATGACAGGAATGGAGGAGTACTAGAGTAGGCATACTGTAGTCTAGACTATAACTGTAGTCTAGTCTATATAAGCTGAAGATGGCCCCAACAAGGCCTCAGGACTGGTGGCCTGACGGTGGAGTTGTTTTCTCGTCGACGCAGACGAGGACATTGTCTGCTCATCCATCATCATGCTGCTGCTCTTCTCGCTTCTCCTGCCTGCAGTGGCACGTGCCGCTGCCAGCGATCCAGCAGACTACACTCCGTTCGTGAGCGTCTTTACCGGCACCGAAGATGGAGGCAACAACTTCCCTGGCGTCGCGCGGCCCTTTGGCATGGTCAAGCTGGGCCCCGATCTTTATGTAGACGGCACCGACTCGTACTCTGGCTACCTGCCGACGGGGCAGTTCTCTGGATTCTCCATGATGCACGAGCAGGGCACTGGAGGTGCGCCCAAATACGGCACCGTCTCCCAGCTCCCTCTCGTGGGCAACATCTCGCAGCCACTGTCCAACCTGACCGTTGGTCGAGCGGTACCCGATCAGGGATCGGTGGGCTACTACAAAGCCCAGACAAGCGACAATGTCGTTGTAGAGCTGGCTGCCGCCAATCGAGCGGGCATGTACCGCTACACCTTCCCCAGGAATGCAACGAGAAAGAACGTCCTGGTGGATGTGTCCCATGTGCTGCCGTCATATAGAGGCATGGGTCTCTCCCAGGGTTACGCTGGGGGGAACTTCACCATCTTCGCAGACGGTCACTACGAGGGTCATGGCGTGTACAATAACGGTTGGAACAGGTCGCCCAACTGGCCGATCTACTTCTGTGAGTGTCTTACGGATATTGCTAGAGGAGGACATATTCTGACAGTCTCCAGGTGGCTATTTCGATACTCCCCCCATCAGCAACAAGACCTATGTCGGTACAGACGCCGCTGGCAGCATCGTCCAGCGCAGTGGATCGGCCTCGTCAACATCGCCAGACGTCAGAATCGGCGGTCTCTTCACCTTCGCGACGACGGAGGTGACCTCGCGGGTGGGCATCTCGTGGATATCGACCGCCCAAGCCTGCAGCAATCTCAAAAACGAGATTCCTGCTGGCACGCCCTTCTCCCAGGTGGTCAACGACACCAAGGCGGCATGGAATGAACAGGTCCTTTCGAAAATCACGACCACGACCACCAACACGACCAACCTTGAGCTGCTGTACACGTCGCTGTACTTTATGCACCTGATTCCCACGAACCAGACGGGCGAGAATCCGTCGTGGAACTCGCCAGAGCCGTATTATCAGGACATCTTCACGCTGTGGGTATGTAGCGTATACCTATTCTGCTTATTTTTATCATGATAATATTCTGACTCTGCAGGACCTCTTCCGCTGCGGCACCGCCCTCATGCACGTTTTGCAGCCCGTGGCCTACGAGGAGCAGATCCGCTCTCTGATCGACATCTGGCGCTTCGAAGGCTACATGCCCGACGCGCGCTCGTCAAACTACAACGGCCGCACCCAGGGCGGATCCAACGCGGATAACGTCCTGGCGGATGCGTATGTGAAAGGCGTGCGAGGCGCGGTCAACTGGGAAGACGGGTACCGGGCGATGGTCAAGGACGCAGAGGTGCCGCCGCCCAACACCGTCCCTCCAGACCCCCAGGCGCCGGACTCGTCGACGAAAGAGGGCCGTGGCGCGCTGCCAGACTGGAAAAAATACGGCTTCATCACGCCTACCTACACCCGGGCCGTGTCGCGGGCAGTCGAATACGCCTACAACGACTTTGGCCTGTACCAGGTGGCGTCGGGGCTGGGCATCCACGACGACGCGGAGAAGTACCTCAACCGGTCGCGAAACTGGCGCAACCACTGGAATCCGAACACGACGTCGCTGGGCTTCTCGGGCTTCGTGGTGCCTCGCAACCTGTCCGGGTTCATCGAGACAGACCCGCTGACGGACAGCGGGTACTGGGGGGATCCGTACTACGAGGCGAGCTCGTGGGCGTACTCGTGGACCGACATCCACGACATGAAGAAGATCATCGAGCTGATGGGCGGCGCGGAGATGGTCGTGCAACGGCTGAACATCATGTTTGAGGAGGGCGCGAGTGGGAGTCCGGGCATGATCTTCGACCCGACGAATGAGCCGTAAGTCGTTTGCCTCAATCCCAGAAAGGGGGGAACATTATTTACCAGCTGACGTCTCCAGCATGTTCAACGTCCCCTATCTCTACAACTACGTCGACAGACAGGACCTGTCCGTCCTGAAATCGCGCACCATCGCCAAAAACTACTACAGCACCAGCGTGTCCGGACTTCCGGGGAACAGCGACGCGGGGGCAATGCAGACCTGGCTGCTATGGAACATGATCGGGCTGTACCCGGTGACAGGACAGACGACATTCCTGATCCACTCGCCGTGGTTCGAGTCGATGACCATCGATCTAGGCGAGGGCAAGAAGTTGCAGATCACCGCGACGGGCGGCGACGGCAACGGCGACACCGACTTCTACGTCCAGAGTCTCAAGGTCAACGGTCAGCCGTGGACCAAGAATTGGCTCACCTGGGACGATGTCTTTGCTCGTGGTGGCACGCTGGAGTTTGAGTTAGGCAGTCAGCCGATGAATTGGACGACGGGGCCTGTTCCACCGAGTCCGGCGTCGGAGTAGTATAGACTGACCATGTGTGTATATACGTGTGTATAGACTCTGCTTGGGGTATATAGACTAGATTGTACTGTACATACATACATACAAATCAATGCACTATGCAGATTATGTAGATAGATAACATTATGCGGCAGTGTATATTTTATATTTAAATCTCTGAAGCCAAAATACGAGAACCATCCGTGTCTCACACAGGCGTAGTTACCATAGAGTGTTGTGATAAGAATCCTTCCTACATGTGCTCTATGTAGTCTCATTACTCCAGTCCTATGTCCTACTTACTTCGTGTGAAGCATTACGGGACCAGACAATTATTGCATTGCTGAATTCATTATTAGCCCAAGAAATTATACAGAGAGGAGAGGAGTATTCTCAATTGCTAACACTGCTGCCAATGTGGTCAATAAATATCGATATCCATCGTGGTCTGCTCCGGGCAAGTCAGGATTATCCTCGATACTATTACCTCACAAGTAGGCATATATAGTGCGGCCATGGGAGGAAAAGAATCTCCATCATCTGATGATAGACGGAATGATCCCTTCTGCACGATGCATACTCCTAGTATCTGCTGCACAAATGGGATAGCCTCTTGATTAGGGATTCTCGCTGCTCATAGATGCATGTACTGTACAAACCCTGCCCAATTGACGGGTCGAAGTCGCGCCATCTAGTCACAGACACATATTCTTCAGAGACATGTAAGTTCTTTTTTGTGCCTTACTATGCGTTTCCCATGTCTGGACAATAGGAGATTGCTTTTTTGCCAGTTTTGGGGAGTAGTGATAATTAGCCCTAACTCAAGTCATTCACCTATCAGGGTAAGGAATATTTATAGGATACCTCTGCTCAGGCAGTGCAGGAAACATCATTAGCATAAGAAGTAGAACAGGATATTAAACGACGTCACTCTTCATCGACTGAACTAACTCTTCTCGCAGCGTACACATCCTGTCGAACCTCCATCTCCAACGCAGCCAGGTCGAAATCAGGCTCATTCGCCTCGAGCGAAAATTCCATCAAGCCGCGCACGCTCCTCCTCACCGGACGCAGCATATCCTCTGCGTACTTGCGCGGAGTCCCCGAGTCGGACCATCCCTCGCGGTAATTGAAGCGGATCTTCAGCGTGGTCAGCGCGAGCATCTTCTCGCCCACGACCGTCCACATCTTCTCCCACAGATGGATCCCCGACGGCTGCGTGCGAAGCGTGTTTGTCGGTGGCAACTCGTACTGGTTCTCCGAGTTCTCCTGCGTGATCTGCAGATGTCGGATCTGCCGGAGGCGCTGCAGCCGGATGCTGTTCACAAACACCAGATACTCCATCGGCCGGTTGAAGTCGTACAGGTTGCTCGCGTACAGCAGGGCGATGCATTCGCAGTAGATCTGCCGACAGGTCTGCAGCAGCGCGATGCAGCTCTGCATCTGCGGCGGGCGTGTGATCAGACTTGCGGTCGTGATGTCTCCCCAGTGATGCGGCGTGTCCGCGGGCGAGGCGCACACCGTATGCCCCAGGTTGTCCCATGAATCTTCCTCCCGGCCGAGATCGGTGAAGATGTGCAGGACCCGGTCGCCCAGGATCAGCTTGAAGATTTCCTGCCGCAGTTCCAGAGGCAGGGCCAGCAGGGCAGAGACTTGTCTCTTCTTCTTGCGAATCTTCCGCATCAAAATTGGCTTCGTCTTCCCCTTCTCCTTCTTCTCCTTCTTCTCTCTGGACAGCGCCCGTCGACGACGAGGTAGTCGCCGTAGCGACTCCCTCGGAGCACATGCCCTACAAGTGCAGGAGGCGTCCGTGTGCTGGTTGCGCCATGTCCGCACAATCCACGGATAGAACAGCACGAGCACGACGAGTTGCGCGATCGTCAGCGCCACCTGTGCGCGGATCCCGTAGACGAAATCCTCGGCGGGGCGAAGCAGACAGAAGGCTTCGTAGAGTTCGGTAGGATTGAGCAGGAAGGGTCTTGAGTCTTTGCCCATTATTTGGACGGTCTAGTCACTGAAGGAAGTGATGAGATAGGAGATAATAGTGTGGTTTGACGATAACGATACGGAATGACATCTTACCCCTCCAAGAGCGATCCCTGTTGGAACGAACTAATTAGCTAGGGACCCCTGTTCGCACTATGTTTAGCCTCGAATAGGATACATACGGATTATCATGATGTTTTGAGGTGGACAAGAAAATCCACCATGAAAATAATGGGTATATAAAGCCAATAGAGATTGAATATTTACTACTAGTCATGATCATGTGATGGATAGCGACTGGGTAGGGTACATACCTAGTTACATATGGTATCATCACGATAAGAAAACAATATACAAACAGACAACATTCTGTACAAATATGCGGCTGAATTATCTCATGGGCTTTCTCGTCATGCAAACTAGCGCACTATATACATAAAGAGAAAGGGACTCGAACCGTGTAGTCTCGTCGTCAGACAGCTGTCTTCAAGTCCACAGAAGAAGCAATCTCAATCAGGAATCGTTGTAGTTTTCATTCTATTCACGCTTTTCACCCCACTATACCTCAATTTATACATCCAGTTGTGTTTTTTGAGGATCATAGTCAGACTTGCATTCTTTAACCATTGGGTGATATGTCAGCACAGGAGGGGGTTTTGGCTCTTCATCATCTATCCAAAGAAGAACGTGCTGGCGTCGACTATCTTCTGTGGAATTGATATCTGACAGAGGAATTTTTATACAAATCAGTATTTGTCACTTGAGGAATTTGTATTCCTTTAATGTAGATAACCTTCTCCTTCATGAAGATCCTGGCCAATTCTTTGACAGTTGTTGTCCATAGGGTTGTGAATTGATTCAATACGACTGTTGATATAGATGTATCCCCAACTTGGGTCGGAGACATATTTGGATTCGCCGCTACTGGTTAATATTTAATTGATCTAAATTCTGGTCGAGAATGATTATTGACATACTCAACCTACCAAAGACTATATATATATGATCTGTTTAGCAAAGTTATTTTCTTCTATAATTAATAACTGTTAATTTATTAGACTATTACTTTACCTCTCCTTTAAAGGCATTCTGATACTTTAACTAAAGTTAAATTAATAAGCCCTAAAGATTAAATTGCTAAACTACCTATAAGATTTATTTCCCTTTATATACCCTTTCCTAGCTAACCTTACTAGTAGCTGAACAACCTTTGCTTTTACTATATATATTAGGCCCTTACCTCTTGTCTTTCTCTATATTAACTTTAGAGTTACTAACTACCTCCTTAATCTCCCTCTTATCTCTCTCTTACTCCCCTCCTTACTCTCCTTATTGTTACTTAAACTTATAAAGTCTTTAAATTTGTACTTTTTATATAAAGGTCCTCTATTATTATTAGTGCTCTATATAGTATCTAATTACTTATACTACTTTCTGGATTTCCTTTTAAGAGTAATAGGAAGTAGATTATATTTTATAAAATCTTTCATTATTATCTACTTATTTGCAGCCTTTTCTGCTTTAGTTGGTTCTTTAATCTTAGGTCTGACCATAAAGAATCTAAAATTTACAGGAAGCTGTGTAGCAGAACGTTCACTCTTCTCAAGTGTGTATTGCGACAGATCCTCATTGAAATTATCGATTTGAACATCCCAGCCATCATCTCTGGGAGAATTTAATGCTAGTGGCAGTGGTAACTGTGAGCGCGCTACTGTTTTCTGCGCTCTCTGGTGCAGATCCTTGATGACGCTCGCCACGTTCGCCGTGATATTATATTGATCGAACCAGTTCGAAGCTTCCCGGAGCATGAAGACACCGCCGCTACCACAGCCAATTGGTGCCGAAAGCGCTGACAACCAATCTTAAGGGTAGAACCAGGGCAACATGTATTCCGCAACTTGACCCTGGTGTACCCGTATAAATTCATGGTTAGAATCTGCCTGCCTCATGCAGCAATCCAACTGGCAACTTGGTAGCTGTTGCAGGAGGAAGAGCAGGACGAACACGGCGCTTGCCTTTGTTCCAGACGACAAAGGCCGGGGAGGCTGGAACTGACGGGGCGCCAAGGGGTACTTTCTCAATCTGACTTCCTCGCAGGAAGAGATATAGACCGAGAATAGAATTCATAGCCTCTCGGTCACGGCGTGACAATCGGTACAGTGGGTGCTTTAAACCCTTGAGGTCCGTTTTGTATTGTTTCCTTAGCTGAATTTTTTTTTCTTGTGATATGCTTTATCCAGACCGGGCATTGGGATTAAATGTCTCAGTTCTCAATTGAGGGAAGATCTTGCGAGTTGATCTCTTCATGAAAATGGTCTATCCTTTTGACCACTTTTTGAGATAGAGATTCTTTGGGTTTTTGATCGAAAAATCCGCAATATTGCCAGATGTCTGTTTTGCAAGAAATTCTACGGCTGACGATTTCCATTGCTCTGGCTCCGTTCCTTCTGGGTCTTTTGTATCAAGATTTGTATCAAGATGGTAGTCGGATGAAGAATTGAGGACGTTTGCAAAGCATTCGGTCATCCGATTCCATGTTGAGCGACTCACCGATGCTTTGAGCCGCGTTTCTTGTGCGTAGCGACGGATACCAGTTCTAAATTTTCTTCCATCTTTTCACATTGGCAGATTGCAGTTGTTTGCGAATATTAGCCTTCTTCCATCATAGGCTTCGATGATCAATCGGTGCCGGACTAGAACTCTTAACCCTCCGCGCAGACGGAACACCTTGGGGGCGTCTGCCACGCAACGTTGGGGCATCTCCAGACCCTGTCAGCACCCGTACAGCGTTGCCCTGGCCTCTACTTACCCTCTTGCACTCTCGTTTCATGCCCTGGCAACGCTGGTAGGCTGTTCCCGAGCCATAAAACAACCCGACAGGTTCTCCTTCACTGCCTGTCGGACACACGTCTGGCCTTCCCTTGTTAACAAAAGAACGGCCTGGGCTACCATCAGGTAGCATGATTTCGTTCTGGCGTGCGTCCGGAATGTGCTTCTTCAGGTTCCCTGTTGTTGGCCCGGAGAACTTGTCCTGCAACTATGAAGCTATGTGTAGAAAGCCCTGTAACTAGTTGCGTTGAGTACAGATGCCAAGTATGTTGACTGGCGTCCAGCTATTTTCGCTATGCTGCGTTCCTCCTCGTTGTTTCCAGATATGTTCCTCGTCTCGAGTCAATTGTCTGATGTGACCAGAAAGAAGCAAATAGCAAGCCATGCGCGTTAAAATCAAATGATGTCACCGGGAAAGGGGCCTTGTCCCAATTGATCCTCCACTGTATCTATACGCTCGCGCAATTCTGCGAGTTGATCATTGATGTCTTTTGTGATCAGTGTGGATTGAGAAGTGCGTTCCTCGAATTGGCGATAGTGGGTGAAAAGTTCGGCTACATGATTCTTGACGCTGTCGAGAGTATGGATGTAGGATGAAACACCATTAGGCCAGGGCGCTGCTTCGTTCGGCTTCCACGCTGTTAGGTCGCGCTCATCTGGCTTCTGGAATACCATGATCGCCCCGTTACTCTCAGCGTAGTCCATTGGCAGATGCACCTTGGTATGGCCATACCAGCCAGTATGCCTTTGGTATAGGTCTCTGCAGGTCCTTCAAGTGCGAGAAGGATTTCCTCGTATTGGTCGCAGCCTAATGATAGCAGCAACTTGGTAGAACGACAAAGTAGACGTAATAATGCAAGCACTAGTACTCGAGACGAAGTATCGAGAAGAAGACCAAGGAATGATTCGGGATCGAGCGATTGGTCTGATACCTCATCGCCCTGTGGCCCTTCTTAGGGCGAGATATCTTATTGAAAAAGATCTGCCTGCCTCGTCAAAGCAGATCAGGGAGGCAGGATCATATCTATTATCGCCAGAATGTGCTCTTCGTTAGGCGAAATGGTGTTCGTGACCCTTTAATACGAAGACATTCTTGAGCTTTTTCTCTTAACAGAGAGTTGGGATCGTCTTCTATGACTGGTGTCATACAAACGAGGTCCTCGATCGCTTGCCGCAACTTGTCCTTTTTAAAGTAGAAGATCTCTGTCTTTTGCCTGGCTTTTGCAGGTTCGTCTTCGTGGCCTTCTTCGAGGATCTTCCTCATTTGTGGTGCTTATTCACATATTCCTGATAGTGGAAGATGTGATGCTCCTCATATCTTCTCTCTTCAATTCCAGTGATGCTGACCGTGCTCCGAAAATGTCTTTTTTCCTTCGCTGAAAATTCCCTGGATTTCTCAGGAGCCAGTGCGTAGAGACGATCGTCCACGTTCACGGGACTCCAATTGAGCCGACAGGCATGCGATGGATAAGAAGCGCGAGACGCGTCCTCTGTTAGCCACCAGCGAGCATCATTTTCAATGCCTAACACCTGTCAAATTTGCGACATATCGCTAGAGGGAGGAAGTCCGAGAACATAATCGCTTCGCTTACTGACAGGGACTGTCTTCTCTGGGTGAATCGGTCTGTTCGAAACCGGCGCTATATTTGTGTTCTGGCAACATTATCACACACCGGTGACGGTCCCGGATAAGGTAGTGCCATCGACTGCAATGGCACGTATATGATATACAAACCAACTGAGAATCACCAGCGGGGAAGGACATGAGAGAAAGGGAAGAAGGATGTGTGTTACTTCCAACGACGCCAGTGTCTGCGGCTCATGTGTCAGCAACTGTCCATCATCATCGCAGGCGTTGTTGCCATCTCGTGTCATGCGAACCTCTGCCTCATTCCAGTCAAATTTTTGAGAGATGACACACTGGTAGCAGTCACAGATAAGGTAGTCATATTGTAGGGTGGAGAGCCATTGTGGAGCGCAAACCAATTTGGAGGTCTGGCCTCTAGACAGGGATGTTGGTGTGGGTTGAGGTGTCCTTCGGGACGAAGCTTTCACTAGAACACGTCAGGATTGCTCTCTCACATAGAAGAGACGTAAAGCTTACGTGGGAGGAAGAAATTATAGACCAGGTAACCAGAGAAAGCTCCCAAGTTATGATTCAGCTCCTCAGGAACTACAGCTGCCTCAGATCTTCCTGGATTTGATGTGCTTGGCCAGGATTCGCTGCAGTCCATCCTTGTTCATTGCCCGCGAGCGTCTCGAAGCGATTTTCAAACCACATAACTGTGTTGGTGGTCATAGTATCCAGGTATACCCTGGTTCTTTCTTAGTCCACAGACCAGACAATATCTATGCGAAGAATGTAGACTAACTGGAGATATTCCTCCCAGCGGAGTATTCCCGTATATGTCGATGTCCATGTCGGAAACGGCAGCGGTTGTCGGGGCAATCTCACCCTCCTCCACGTCACTCGCATCATACAGCGGATCAAATTCTGGCACCGATGTCTGGATGGGATCCTCGGAGTGAACAGGAGTAGCAGATACCAGATTGACATTCCTCCCAGTCGTCCTGCGGTAGACTGTCTGGAATATATCGAGTTCGTCTCTGATGGCGCAGGCGGCCTCATGCAGCCTTTTTCTGGCATTCCTATCCGTTATGTATGCTCAAGTAGCAGCCACTCGTTTGAGCTCGTCTTGTTTTGAAGAGCCATATTGTAGATTTGTTGAACAGGGATGTTTTTCTCTCTTTGACAGACTTTTCAAATTGTCGCAAGACATGACTCTCCGTGGATACATCGTACTCTTCGTCGATACTCGCGTCTATCGTGGAAGGTCCTTCCACAAGGTCCAAGATTTCGTCTGGCATGTTGGCACGGCGTTTGTATCGACGCTGTGTCCTCATCATTCTCAGGATCGTCTGTATCTCCTGCTGTAGTCATCATCAAACAATGCGTCCGGACGTCTCGCTTTTCGCTCCAAACATCAACCATGAACCAACTACGCTTGGAATGCAAAAGTATTTTTTCACGATATCTGTTGGTAGCGGCGTTGTCGACAACTGAACCGGCCACGAGAAGGTTCACCGGCCGGTACGAAATTGACCGGCCACGCGACAACGACGGCCTGCTCACGATTAGCTCTGAGAACCTCCTTAGACAATCTGCGGACTCACACTAGAGGGGGAGGCAAAAGCCCACAGTCACTGGAGCGGAACGGGGAGTGGGCGCCCCGACAGTCGCGGGAGCAGGAACAGGAGGCATCTCGTTAAAAATATCAGGTTTATCGACAACATCGTCAGTGACTTGAGGATTGTTTGCACTTCGACATCGTGATATGCCCTTTCTAGTGCTTGATGAATAAACAGAAATTGTAAAATGAGTTTTTCGCGGTAGGATGTTCACTGCTTGTCGAATACTCTGGGCAGCAATATTCGTTTCCGCAACGTCGTTTGTCTTTTGTCATTGTTTCCTGCTTCTCGAGTGGCCTTTTGTAATTGGGCATTGCGCCTTCAATCATTGCATTCTGTTATTGGGGTTTTCTGGTCTTCATCTCCACGAGACGTATATGAGGAGGAACTGTCTCTAGGTTCTTTTCGAACTTGACGTAAGCAATTGTAGCAGCTGGCAATAATGAAAAAAAAAACTTACCACGTGCTGTTTTTTTTCATGTGTTTGCGCGCTGTTGCAGCAAGCGATGTCTCTTGACTTTTCCTCGAGGCCATCAGTAGTATCATTCAATACCTTCATCACCTTCGTCACCCTCGTCACCCTTGTCACCTTTGTTACAATCTGGGCCAATACAGGCTTACAGCTATTCAAATAGTTTGTTGCCTCTTCTATCTTCTTCCATTCTGCCTCTGTGCCACCAAAGTCGCAAATAGAGATTTCCTTCTCGATTTTTTGTCCTCTCCCATATCGTCCGTTCTATGTCGGCTGCCTGGAGCAGCAAACAGTGTGAACAAATACTCATGGGCAATATTTTCAACGAGCGGCGGTTAGTAGACTTCGGAAAGTTCTGTTTCTGGTCAGCATCGATAGGCACTTATATTCTTTGAATTATCAAAACTTACAATTTCAGACATGACCAGTCAACTTGGCTTTTTTTTTGGAAACTGAACAAAACCACAAACCCATGCATGTGTTCTTTCCCCAAACTTCAAGACCGCGTTCAACGTGAATTGGGGCTCCGTCTTGTTCCTCCATAGCCTGCAGCTGCTTCAGGGAAGTCAGGGTCCAGCAGTCCCGGGTGTCTTTGGGGGCAGTCACAAATTCGCTGGCGCTAAGGTCACTGGTAAGCACTGGCAATCCATCAATATAATTGCGCAGACTGTAGCCATATAACGTATGCGTAGGAGTCGCCGACCAGCTTACTCGCCAGTGCCAAAGTCTCATCCCTACGTAGCCAACACATACTGAA
>NW_013562831.1:0-15740 GCF_000968595.1 Rasamsonia emersonii CBS 393.64 | reverse complement strand
TGTATGGTCGCGAGGGCGGGGGGTGATAGTCGTGGTCGTTGGAGCAGAAACACATGGCGATTAATTGATAGATTGTATTATAATGTTGCAATATGTGGGTTGTAGTAAGCTCTGTTCAGACTGGTTGTTGAGTTGTTCAATATATGTAGGTTTAAGGTAGATGTCTCTTTGTTTGAGGTGATGGTAATAAGTATGTACTGTACAGTAGCAATAGCAGTAGCAGTACCCTGTATGTGCCTAATGTAGTAGTCGATAGCGACAGTACTATGTAGGTGTATAATCCAGCGCTCAAGCTTTCTTTATAACCTCAACAATGCATTGATTGATTCCGCCTTAGCATTTAAAAATAGCATCTCCAAAAAGTATATGTATATCCAAGCCGCAGGACAGCCTAGTTAGGTAGGTAGTTAATTAATCCCCAGCCTTGTTGGAGAACAAACCTAATCTACAGTAATAGTTCTGCCGCGCAGTGCCTGGTCCTCTATACTGTATTATGTACTCCGCACAGCTATCATGCAGGGCAGGAAGCCATTGGCTCTCAGGATGAATTAGCTCATCTACCTCTGCAGATCCAAACCAACACTCGTTAGTTACTTACCTACGAAGTAGGTAGGCTGTGGAACAATGCCTGTCAGTTAGCTAGCGCAGTGGTGCAGCACAGCCCAGCCTTGTATAAAGTTTCATGGTATGGTGGCTGCAATTAATAAATCTGCACTTTGTGCTGCCTGCTTTTGCAGAATTTCTGCTGGTGGCTGTGCCATAAAGTATAATATTACTTGCATACAGAGCGTGGAATAATATAGCAGTATAATAAAATAACTAATATAATACCCTATTCTATTCTACTAGGGAGGGCAACACATGCTACACCTGTCTAAATTAGGTAGCCTGTCTATACAGGTTGAACTGAATGAATGAAATGCACATCTCAGCCTTAGGCTGACTACAGTTTCCTACTCCGCAGGAAGATGGATTTCTCTACATGTTGGTCTCTTCTTAGTAGGCAACGTCATGTGAATTGAGTGCATAGCCTCTCAGCCTCAGTTGAGATGATGCAATTAATTAACTGCATACTCCCTTGGTTCTAGCTCTATTTCCATGACTTTTAGGTGATTACTCTCGAGTCAGGAGTAGAAAAGCTTTCAAAGAATACCTCCAGCGACGCGCGAGAAAAAAAAAGATGACTTTTCTACTTGCAATCCATAACCCATTCACTCGCCCAGAACCGGGATCAGGCATTTATAACTCTGCAGACAGAAACACAAACACGGGACATAGACACGCCGAGGGTAAAAAGAAAAAAGAGAAAAGAAAAAGAAAACCAGATACAAAGAACAACATTCCCCGTATTAATAAAAATGCAGGAAGCAAAAGAATATTCTCCCCACCAGCTCATTCACGCCCATTCGTTTATTCGTTTGGTTTGGATGTCGATTAAATTAAAAACCGCGTCCCCTGCCCTTTCCACGACCGCCACCACGTCCCCGACCACGTCCACCGCCGCGCCCCCGGGCGCCGGCCTCTTTCTTCGCCTTGTTCTTCGGCTTGGGCGTGTCGTCCACCAGCAGCGTGTCCAGCGGCAGACTGTCGGGGAGGATGAAGTATCGGATGGTGGAGCCGCGGATGTTGATCGTGTCGAGGGAGATGGGATCCCTGCCCTT
The DNA here is from genome assembly GCF_000968595.1 of Rasamsonia emersonii CBS 393.64. Taxonomy (NCBI): domain Eukaryota; kingdom Fungi; phylum Ascomycota; class Eurotiomycetes; order Eurotiales; family Trichocomaceae; genus Rasamsonia; species Rasamsonia emersonii. Next base: position 14,079 of record NW_013562831.1, on the reverse strand, counting down.
GGGCGTCATCTTGACCGTGCGCAGGGCCGTGTTCATCTGCGGCGAGACCGAGGCGATGGTGCCGTGGAGGATGGTGCCTGCCAGAGAAAAGAATGGTCAATCTCGTTTCCCTTATATTGAATAAAAAAACAGTCGAAATTCTGTGTAGCAAAAATAATTCGACGCGACTCGAACACCGGGGGAAAAGAGAATCAGCGCAGGTATAGGTACCGTACCATTCTTGAGCTCAATCGTCACCGTCTCGTTCATGCATTTCATCAAGAACCTGTACCAAACAACCAAAATAATCAGCAAAAGAAAGTAAAAAAAAATTCGATTTCATAATCTATCCAGCTGAAATATCCAGGCTTCGCAGCAGACCACGCGACATCTAGATATATCACACGCGAAAAGCACGACGGAAGGAAAACTTACCGGACGAGCTTCATCTTGACAAGACAAGGAGCACCAAAGCTCCTGAGAAGAACCTCTTTAAGGATTCAAAAATTCCACGTGTCCGGAGGACAGATTCGTTTCAAAGATTGTTTGTTGCAAGGGACAGCCAAGGAGGTCTGGAGTGCTCTGCCCGCAGTGGTGAATCGTGATACGCCGCAGCGCAGCTTTGGTGCGGGAATCTTATTCTTGCGGCTCAAAGAAGCTTCCTGCGGTTCTAGGCTGTGGCACGTGACCTGGAGGAGCTACTGACAGCAATGACAGTATTCAAGACACAGAACAAAAAAAATACAGAGTGGAAAGAAAAATTATTCTTAGCTAAGGTTCGAGTTCCTACTAATTCATCTACGAAAGATGCTGGTCTGGTATCGTAAATCGTCAAAGCACAATCTCATTACCCGTCCCATAGTGTGCCCTGTAACCTGCCCGCCGGTGATAGGAAACCAGCATCAAAGCCGACAATGCCGCGCCTTGAAGATCGAAATCTTATCGTCATAAAACAGGATCTCACGGATCTTGAACGTAACGTTAGATCGCACCCCATTCTGCTCGTCGTCCGAATACCCATCATCGCCGCCATCGGAACCCGAATCCAAATCATAACCCTGCCCCGGAATGCTCCCATCATCCTCATCTTGCTCGTCCTCATCCTCGTCCGCGTCGCTGTCCTCCTCGGAGCTCTCCGACGAAAGACCGTCTGAGTTGCTCGCCCCATCAGACCGCTCCCTCTTCTCCTTCACAGGAGTGGTTTCGAGGATCTCATAACACTTCGTCTCGATCCCAACGTACGACAGTTTGATTTCTGGTCGCAGCGTCACGATATCCAGGATCTGAAGGGCCAACTCCCGATGCTTCTTATCATTTGCCAGCGTCGGATCGTACATATTGGGCAGATAGAGAGCCTGCAACTGTGGGATGTTTGGCAGTCTCTGGAGGAAGAAATGCTGTTTCACCGTTAGCTGAAAGAAATGACAGAATAAGAGAATACAAACCCAATCGCGATGGTCCATCCCTATGCCAAGCTCGCGAAGCTGAGGCATCTTCCCGCTTGTCACGAATGCTAACGCCCCCCGAGGAAGCATCCAGCTCCGCCAGTGGCCGTGGCTGGAAGACGGCGTGGTTTCGAACCTCCGCGAACGATCGATCAGAACCTTCCTCAGGCTAGCCCTTTGCCGACGCAGCACATGTCGATATATCGCATCGATCCCGACAATCGATTCGTAAGTGTTACCTTCTTGGAAGAAGACACTCTCCAAGCTGTTCGGCGCAATCGTCTCTTTCAAGAAGAGGATGAGATACGGAGACACTCGGTCGGTATGCAGATGCTTGAGCTTGAGAGGGTAATGAACCGAAGAGTGCGTATCTTTCTTTGGATGTGCCGACTTTATACTCTCGGGTATAGAAGGCGAGAACTGTCGACGAAGAGTTCTCCAGAGCTGTTCATGCTCTTCGCAACGAAGTATAGTAAGCGAGGTGAGTCGGCGCCAATCCAATGCTTTCAACAGTACTGGAGGGGCAAGATAAACCCGTTCTAACTCGAGAACTTCCAGTTTGAGTTTCGTATCCGGTGTTTGTGTCGGCGTCGATGAGTCCGAGCATGTCACATTCTGAACTGCTGGCGGGAAGACCGACTGAGTTTTGGATTCACCCCGCTGATCATTGGAAGACGCCTCCGCTGGACCTGGCCCGTTTCCAGGCTCTGGGACTCGGTCGTCAAGTGCCAAGTCTGCCAACAACTGTGTAGCAGATGAAAGTTGCTGCGCGTCGATGTCTTCCTCGCTTTGCACATTGGCCGAGGCATTTGCGGTTTGCCCTTTACCGGTAGCCGGCTGGCTATGCCTGCTAGAGGACTCGCTCTGCATACCCATCTGATTATCCTTGTTGCTCAAAAGTATGGAAAGAATTCCTCCATGCCTCGGCCAACCGGGAGTCGGCCGCCGGGGTGATGGATCTGGCGTAATCGGCCTGTTTTCCACCGGAAAGACCCAGTCGTCCAGGTGACAGCGTAGCGCCATGCCGATACGTAGCTCCCGAAGCTTGTGACGCGAGCGTTCAATGAGCACGGCCATCTCCTCCAGATATGCCGGCTCATCGATGTCCAACACACTCAAGCTCTTAAGAGGCGGCAGGACCGAAAATGTAGGGAATTCCACATGTCCATATCGCTGCAACAAGGATAGCGTAGGATTGGCAGAGTTGGCAGGTGGTAGCATGATAGCTCGCGCGGCCGGATTCTCGGAGTTGTCGTGCCATCGAACCCAGACACGCTCCAAACGACACTCATGTCCAGGCCGTTCAGCCAGCGAGGCAAGAGCAAGGAAGACGTCTCGCATGACGCCTGTTGGCATGTCCCAGATGAATGATTCGAGATTGACCATCCTTGCGACGGCCAGCGCAACCAGCGTTCCCAGCATCTTGCCCGTCTCCTTCGTGATTGAGTATTCCTGTACCCACATCGGAGGCCCATTGCCCACGGAGAATTTCCGGGTATACTGCGCGTAGTAGTTGCCGAGACGCAGATTCCCCAGACCACTAGAACGAGACACATTTGGCTCCGTAGTCTGGTGGTTTGGGTTGTTGCAACCACAATGAGGACAACAGGAGCGTGCTGTAGCCCAAGCAGGACGGAGTGGCGTCTCCCTGAAGACGTGTTCCCCCATCACCAGCGTCGCTAAGCCATAGGAGAGAGCATCGACACCGGTTGGATGTTCCGTAGCGGCCACCGTCTCCGGCCAGACGATATCGAACCGTGAGTACATATGAGGGATGGCAAGCGAATGCAGGGCAGAGCATGTCAGGGCGAGCGACGTCAGGTCGTTGGTATGAGTTATCTGAATCATTATCAACATAAGCATATTATATACCTAGACACACTAGGGAATACCGTCGAAAGCTCACCTCCTTGACAATTTCTTTCAAGATGTCAACCGGTAAATCCAGCAAATTCAGACGCCGTTTGCCCTGAGCCTCTGAAGAGACCTCCCGTTTTTCTGCATTGGACTTCGGAGTCGCCGAGCCAGCAGTCATTTGACCAGTGGAAGAAAACGTAGTTTGGTCCGCATGCTGTGGTTGTTGGGCCAGAGCAAGGTGGTACGAGCCTGAAGAACCGTCGCTGGCCATGGCTCCCTCATCGTCCTCCGACAGGTTCCTCGACTCCATGCTGAACGCGAGATCGTCGTCCAGGTCGGTCTCCACCATGTCGACGCGAGTTCCTTGCTCCTCCACGATGAACAAGACCGTTGTTCAACAAGGCCCTAGCATGGGACAAAGAGGGTTGGGTAGGCCGCCAAGCTCGGGCCAATGGAGGAATGTCGTCACGTCCAGCCGTCGATGGCACCCTTCATGGCAAGCCCAGCAGGATCATCTGGGGGGAGGTAGATCTTGTTGAGCTAAGACTAGGATGACAGGTGAAGCGCAAAGCGGTCGTGTGGAGAGCTGCCAGAAGGGCGAGCAGTGGCTGTCACTAGTCGATAGTCAAGAGAAATAGTCCGCTGGGGAAGCGGCAGACCCGCCCAGCAGCGGGGAAGATGACAAGGCAGATCTCACGTGCCAGGCCGATCGGGAATGCCTTCCACTCTCACAGACTGCATTATTATTAGCATACGGAGTATCCCGACATGGGCCTGGCGTAAAGAATAGCAAGGCAACAAAGATACTGCTTCATCTGGTTCTACAGAGTTAGTAGAGCACATGAAACATTAGGCAGATCTGATCTATATAAAATTGAACACAATTATCCAGCGGCACATTGCCGTGCTTATTTCTCAGGGGCTTCATCGCTGCTGATGACGTCGGATATCCTTCCCACATAGCCTTCGAGACCAGAGAATGTCACCGATCCACCATTGGCGGACGTCGTAGTCGTCGTTCCTGGCATCACCACCACCAGAGAGCCCACCTCGATCCATTCGACGGATGAGATAAACGAAAATGTAATGTTGATATGTTCACGGCCAGACGCACTGGAAACATGGATCACCTTGTCACTATCAGGGCGTGTTCGACGTGTCGTACTGTCCTTGTGCCCTTCTTTGTCGTCGTCGTCTCCGTCGAAATTGAAAAAGTCTGGCTCCGCAGGCGACGTAGGCGATGGTGGCGACGAGACCACATCCTCGTCGGCGAGAGCGGCACGTACCACTTTCGCCGCGGTTCGAATGTTGCCGATGTAGACGACCGCATTTCCGCCTAGGATCAGAGGTGGAGATGCCGGTGATGAGAAATCACTGGCCGGGATCGTCGCAACGAATCCAGTGCAGAAAAAGAGCGAACGGGGAAGAGTGTTTGCGTGTTTTTCTCGAGGGATTCTAGCTTGGGCGAGAACCATCCCTTTTCTAAGCCGTCCTAGCCCCGGAGCTTCTTGTCCCGTTTCTGATGCGATCGGCTCGATCCCAACAGTGCCAACTTGATCCTCCATGAGTGTCCTGACTGAAAGTCGCAGATTTCGGACACTGACAACACGAACTCGTTGCCATTCGGCATGGCTTGGAAGGCGAGACTTGCCGGAATACGACTGAACAAACGATGCGGAGAAGTCGCCAGAGGACGGTCTGCTTCTGAACGAACGGGCCCGTGGCGAGGAATTTAGTGAGTTGTCCGTACCCTGCAACGACCGGGATCTGGCAGAGTGATGAGCATTGCTATCTTCAGCCCGCGGATCAACTGCAATTGGACCAACGACCAGTTCGTCGCCGATCGATATGCTCCCATGCCGAACCAATCCGCATAGCACAACGCCCTTATTTTCCTGCCGTGTTTCTTCCACAGATGAATAGACTTTGGACGGCGGGATAGCGAATACTTCATCGATATCAAACACATCGACAGGAGACTGCTGACGAAACGTGCCAGAAGGAGGACGCACAATTCTCGAAGGAGGCGTCCTGGGTATTGGAAGGAATCGGAGGAAAGCATGAAGTTTACCGATACCAGTCCCATTGACAGCACTGGTCATAATTATCGGTATCGTATTGGGCCAGTCACCATTGACAGCATTGACCGTTTTGATAGCCTCCTGACAATCTGCTGCTGAGATTTTCTGCAGATTTGGAGCCTGTTCCCCAGTCTCGGTGGTCACCGAGAGCATTAGTGGTTTCTTCCCTGCTGCTTTGATCGCGGACAGGATTCTGGTGAGAGTTTGTTTTAGACTCGAACGCGAGGCCAGGTCCAATTTAGTGATACTGAGTAATACGGGGACCTCAAGCTTGATGCAAAGTTCCAAGTATGCCAGGCACAGGTCGATCTCGGGCGCTTGATCGGTGACGCCTTGAGCTGCGGTGTCCCTACAGCAGTTTGCTGGAATACAAAGAATTATGTAATGAGGAGCCCAGCTTATCAATCCTCGCAGGGTCGATTTCAGATATCGTGTCAGCCCAGGGAGATCGGAGACGAAAGCGAGACGCCCGCCCTCCGAAGCTGCATGGATGTCGTTCCAAGCAGCAACATTTCCAGAAGCATAATTGATCACATCAACTGTGTCGTCAGAACTTGACGACTTAGCGCGGTACCCGATGAGCTCTTGGGCCACAGAACTGGTGATTCCAGACGAGATCTCATGCCGATGTTTCAAAAGACTCAGGCGGCTCTTCCCCCGTCCGTTGTCAAGCGCTGATGTCGTCAGGGTACCCAGAAGCGACGACTTTCCAGCCGCGCTTGGTCCAGTTATGGAGATGCGAATTTGCTCCGTGCTCGAGCATCCACTTTCTACGGGAGTATCCTCATCTGGGCTGGTGGAAGGCTCGTCCAAGCTCAGTTGCTTCAGACCCTCATCGCTCAATGACTGGACGCTATAGTATTCCAGGTCTGGGCTCACCAGAGCCTCCGCAACCCAGAGGCGTTCCGAATGAGTCTCAGCAGCGTCGGCTTCTTCAGTCCATTCACAACTCCCAACAATAACTTTGCGGAGGATCTCCACCTTGCAACCCAGACTGGCGGCCATCGCCCGTAGATTGTTCAGGCTCTCATCCAGCTCATCCTCGGTCAGACCAACAAAAGTCCCATCGTCCGCTACGCCTATCTCGTAGAGTGCCCCCTGACTCTCTTCGAGTCCGGGTAGAAGACGAGCGGGCTTCTGCGGAACCCCCAGCCTTGGAGTTGCCTCCGGAAGCACCGGAAGTACCAAATTGGCAGTTGAAGAGGAATGAAAAGGAGAGGATTGCTGCAAGCGCCATAGCAGCTGCGTTGTGAGTTGCTGCAGCCGCTGCTGGCGGCTGTAAGACGACGGAGGTTGAGGAGACTTGAGATTGGCTTCAGGATTGTTGGTCGGGACTGGGGCAGCAGGTGAGAGGCTCGATCTGGAATGGTAAGAGCCCCCAACGAGATGGCCGGTTGACATGGCCGTGTAGAGCCTTCGAGGACGGAGCAGAAGATGCAGTTTATACTCCGTCGGACCTTCCTGAGGCTCCGGGTCGAGTTTCGTGATTCCATAATCCGCCAATTGACTTGAATCACCAAAGTCTAAGCGGCCATCTGTCCGACTCCTGATGGCTTCCCCACGAGAGCCCCCCGGACCTGTTGCTTGAGGAGTGGATGATCCTGAAGTGGACCATGGCGAGGAAACCCGGGGCGGATCAGGGTCATAGGTAAAAATTGACGCCATGATGCCAGCAAAAGACTTTTCAGTCAGTTGCAGTGGTTAATAGATGGAGCCGGTCTGTTTTTTTAAGCCAGACAAGATGAATGAATGACTTATCGGAAGCGGTCTCCTTCACCGTTGTAATGTTAAATAAAGTAGCAGTATGTTATATATTGGATGTTGTGTGGCACATAAAAGCTCAAAACATGCATAACCCAGAGAGAGGTGTACTAAATGAATCATTTTGGACGAAAGATCAACAATTCCAGGAGTTGCGGTGATCTTGTCCAGGTCGTGATCGGGTGAACTAGCGGTTTGAATACTAATTTCCAAGCTAGTTGTCTAGTAGAGAGACATCAGCATCATGGAGCCTCCACAAACAGAACATCCAGTGACGAGAAAAGAATGGAGGGAGAATGGAAGACAACAACGAGGAAATAGATGGTTGTTGAGGGTGATGTTGCTTACCAGAATTGAGTACAGTCACATCGTCCAGTCATGCCAAGAAGTCAGGTGGGGGATGGTCGGCACGTGCTGACTGAGTACGGAGTAACGGTTGCATGATGCCTGAGGCAGAAACCACATTAAATAGGAGGATCATAACATTCATTCGATCTTCCACTCATTGCGCGATAAAAAGAGAGCGTCTCTAGAAATTCTTCCAAAACCCGTTCGGATCTGTATCTTGTTCCAGTCTCCAAAAATAATACGTAAATTGTTACCAATTCCTCGTCAGCCGGTTTGAGTACACTCATTTCCCACGCTTCGTGAAACGACATCCTAATCAACCACTCCTGAGACAGTAATATTCTAGATACCAAAGTCTGGATGAGTGAAGACAATCTCCTTCCATCTATCCATCCATTGATATGGGATCTAATTGAGGAACATCCATAAAAGCTGAAGTTGACCTTCCCCAATAAAAAAGCGGTTTGTGTCGACGATCAAGCATGGAAGTATAGAATGATCGAGTCTGCAAGGGCCCAGATCAACATATGTTGCTATCTCATCAGGATCACCAATCCGAGACGGTCAAGGACTCAAGCATGTATATGTAGCCTGATTATCAACACATCTAATGGGTCCAATACTCGAAGGTTGGGCCATAGTCAAAACTGATTGATTGATTCCCCTTAATCAAACTCGAACTTCTGTCTACCTGAATCAGGCTTGTATGACAGCCATACAATGTCGGACATGCCGGTTATTTATAAAATAAAACTCATAAGGATTCAAGGACACATAATGAAGCTCATCATCTCAAGTAGCATCAAATACAGATATGCATTTAGTTAGCATCTGTTTCACGATCCGAGTCTGGTTGGAGGCCTTGTTTCTGTCTTTTGCTCTTATCAAGTCCATCCTTTGAACCCATTCTGACAGATAGCAAAATATGAACAACTGAGTAGATCAAAAAAAACCACTTGCGGACTGGACATTGCCACTCTTCATAGTCATATCCCAGCCCTTAACTCGTCGTGCATGTCTGTGTGGTTGACAATTGTTCCTGCATGCTTAGGGTTTAGGGTTAAGAATCACTACATACGCAATATAGGTTGATACGCGTAGGAGCTTGTCACGCGACCACAAAGCAGGTTAGGTACCTATAAGCTTAGCATAGTGTTTCTGGTCTCTATAGTACCTCGTATCTCGCATCATCTACAGATTTTACCATCACAGAGGGAGGGTACTGTAACTTATGCAAGCATCGTCAAGAAAGCTGCACCCTCAACCTAAATTCGACTATTTATTCGACCTAGTATACATGCATAGTACACATAGTTACATGTAGCTACCAAAGGGAACATGATTCCAAAAAAGAAGAACCTTAATCTTTTAATCTTAATAATCTTGTTATCATCTGCATACATATATACTATTATTGCGGTATTTTTATTGACTGCGACTTTTGACTCTATCCCCCCAATGTCACCCCTGTCACTACCTACACACCAGGGGCAGATCATCCGTACCTTGAGGTATGTACAGTACAAACCCAACAAATAGACCGGCCAAGAAGAAGTTTCAGTTTCAGAATTCCAGTTTTCTTAAACTTTATTTTAAATAGTGCAAGATCGCAGATTTAAAGTTTAGGTACCTTTTCACGGGTAGGTGGATAACGTACAGTACATATTTAAGGTTCTTACTGACAAATCTTTTTTTATAGAAAAAAAACTATTTTTAAAGTCTTTTTTCTTTCCCCGACGAACTACCTTAGGTAGCTAGGTAGCTATATTGTATACATGTTCCGTCTTTACTGTTCCACTGACAGTTCACGTAAAATTTCACTTCATGAAGATATTAATATCATAAAAAGCAATGATCAATAATTAGTATTACTATTATGATACTACTAACTATAGTTGACTGGGGTGGGTGGTGGTAGTGAGGGTAGATCAGGACAACCAAACCTTCATCGTCATCATCGCATCGCCTCGTCTTGCCTCGTCTCGCCAGGCTGAAGTCAGCAGTAGTGACGGACGTGGTCAGACCAGATCAGTCTGACAGGTCAGACAGATTCAGCCGTAAGAAGGAATCCCATCCATGAGTCCACGATCGATTGGATCGTTGACAGATCAGTTGTATGGGGGGGCACTGGTTCCACCGGTCGATGTCGCAATATACACCTCTTCATGCAAGAAGAATCGGGAATAGGAAAAACGATGGCGGTCATCTGATTAGACCCGTATCCACCACTGACTTCAAGGTAAATGAAATGCACTATGTAATTCCTGCTCGCAGCACTAACCACCTTGACACATGGTTAGGTGGTTGAGTGCCACAACCCTTTCCCACTCCACCCCGAATTCATCGCTTTTCTATCTGCAAATAGAAAATGAAAAGAAAAAAGAAAACTCCCAAGTCAACCAAATTATAGAGCACCATTAAATCCCACCTCGTAACTCCCATGTTGTTGCAAAAATCGTAATCATAAAAGGCAGAATGCCGCTCCCTGAAATATTCTGAATAACTGGTCCAAAATGCCAGCGCGATCATCCAGTCGTCGTCGACTGACTCGACTCCTTCAAGCCTTTGCATTTCCCCTGCGCAATGTGGGTGTTCCGGGCCGTGGTCCGCGTGAACACCGCGCCGCAGTGCGGACATTCCGACTTGGCCGCTGCCCCCGAGCGCTCACGCTGGTGTCGTAGTAAGTTGCTGAAAGTTGAAAACTCGCGGCCGTTGCAGCCGTGGTCCCAACATTGCGGTTTCGGTCGAGACTCGATCACGCGAACCTGGCTCTCAGGCTCCGGAGTCCCAGCCGTCGAGCCGGGGGTAACGAACGGTGAGGGTGCCACGGGAATCCGAGAGTCCGGACTCGTCGTGATGGGATAAGGTGTGGACCTATATCGGTGTCAGCCAGGAGCACCAAGTGATAATGACCACGTCTGCTTACGGGACAAAGGAGGTTTGAGGAATATCGTAGTTGGGTTGATTGAAATTGTAGGCTGCGGAACTGCACAAGTGTCAGTTTCCAAAGTTCGACAACAATAATATCCCTCAGTTTGCTTTGGATTCTTACGGAGGATAGAATTGCTGATTTGGTGCTTGTTGGACGCCTAGCGGATAGGGCGCGGTTGGATACACCGGTGCCTGTGAAGATGAATACGCATTAGGTGCCGAAAATGGTGGCAGCGGTTCGTCTGGTCTCCTCTGTGGCGGTTGCTCGGGCGTATGTGTTCGCCCAACAGAACGGTCATACTGGGTCCATTGACCCGGGGCAGGAGAGAAAGAATTCGGCTGCCGGTTGTTTGGGAACATATTCGTCGAGTCACTGGAAGCGAGAAACGGCTGTGATTGTGACAAGGCGCCCTCTATATTCCCAGCAAATTGCTGGCTGTGCAGAGAGGGTATGCTGGATGGATAATAGGCTGCACCTCGTCACTTAGCCTTCTGGCAGAGCACACCTAGACAGGAGAACTTACTCTGCAAGCTGGCATACATTGACTCTGGAATATATGCTTCTCCTCCTGAATAGGATGGAGGGAGAAGGTTGACGGCGCTGCGCGGTATTTAGAGGTTAGACTTGCTCAACTGAAGTCCGTGCTGGGCGCGCACACACCTGGGATTCTCAGCACTGAACACTTGTGACTGACGAGCGACGTCAGTCGAGTCCTCTGCGGGACTAGATTCAGATGGGACTGATTCAAGTGGCAGTAATGGATCCTGAAGCTGGTGGGATCCCTCGTAGAGGTTCGTCTGGGGGAGAGACTGTTGTTGCTGCTGTTGCTGTTCTGAAATAGCAGTGGAGTAGGCCGTTTCAAGATGGCTCAATTGCAATCCCCCCTGCAGATCAACTGGGAGCTCTGAAAACGATGCTGGCTGGAACTCGGTGAAGAACTGCTGCTGCTGATGCTGGTGCTGCTGCGTGGGGCTCTCTAAGCTTAACGGTCCTCCTGAAGGATCCAGTACATGGAACTCCGCTCCGGTTGATGGGGTTGATTCCTCCGCGATCCTGCGACCTTGAGATCTATACCCACGTGAGTTTTCGCCTCTCTTCGAAGACATGAGGGCTTGGTAAGATGCAATGGCAAGAGCGAATGCATAGGAATATGTCATCCTTTGCTGAATGAGAGACAATACACCTACTTTCTCTTGTGCTTTCCAAACCCTTTTGCTCTAGCGTTCCCAGCGGCGACTGCGGGAATATATTTCGAATGTTAATCAGATGTTGGCAAGTATCCTAAGGCATAGAAAAGAAAAATTTTCAAGCAGAGAGAAAAAAATTCTCATCAAAGCCTCCCCCACCATGCAGATGAGCAGAAGTGATGTCCCTGAACGCGAACGTCACCGTTCACTGCCACAGTTCAGGGTAGCTTCAGACACCTGAAATAGGGCCGCCGATGCTCTCTCGGAAACCACCGAGAGACCACTGAGGGAGAGGGATTAAAAGATTTTGCAAGCTGTCTGTCCAATGGCCATGCTACCAGCCAACAGGGCTGGTGTTGTCAATCAGCACGAGATGCCGAGGGCCTGGTCCAGGAGAAAGAACGACGTGCGCACAACTCCAATTGGCTCATGTCGAAGGGGAAAAATCTATCTATGCATAGAAGCAGAGGCACCAAGCCCCTGGTTTCAACGTTCCGGTGGATATTGCGACAAAAAAAAATCACGCCTTGTCGTTACGCCCAGGTAACCCAATGGAGCTAGGGGGCAGTGGATAAGTTAGTTAGCATGGACAGCCCCAGCGCCAGTTCGAAGGCCGAGACGGCTTTGGGGGCTGCTTGTACCTGGTGCATATTGCAGCTATACAACTGAAAGAATCGGGTCCCTGGCAGCAGAGGCTAGACTAACAACGAGATGACCGGCCAGTTGGGCATGGGTTTGGCAGAAATGGATCCTAAATGGAACGGTGTCATCCCCGATCTAGTATGCGGTGTCTGGTGGATGTGCAAAGAGCAACAATGGGGAGCTCGACGTGGACTCTCATGATTCTCTGTTTACCTCACTTAGCCCCCACGCCCCAGACGTACCGAGTGGACTAGACCCGAAAGAAACCCACAGAGTGGCTCTGGGCCAGAGATCGGTAGTCTCTATCATAGGGAAAGGCATCGAGTCTTCGGAGGTCAATTGCACGTTAGGTTTGCAGTATCCAGAAGCCCCCAAAGCACGAACAGACGGCCTGTGGTTGAGGTCACTACATGTGAAGCCTGGTGGAGAGAACAGCTCGGAGACTCCGGGCGATGTGGTTCGACGTCGCTGCCGAGGTGGCGGAGATGCTGCAGATGTTCATTTGAGTTTAGCAGCCTGCAGAAAGCCACCATTGGTCTCGGGCCTGCCGATGAAGCTGGAGACTGGAGGTCAGAGCTGGCGGATAGAGCTTGCGACATGCCACCGTGGCGGTTGCATCCGTCACGTGAGGCCTGCGTGACGGCGCCTTCCTAGCCTCGATCGTGCTCGTCGATCGTCTCTCAGCTGTCTCTCGGCACTCTCCGTCCAGCGCGCTGCTGAGTCGGAGTGTTGCTGTGATACGCCCTTTTCTCCGCAAAGGGCAGTCGTGACAGTCCGTCTGGAGGTGGTATCCCGCTGTCCATGACGTCGGGATTGATCCTACGCAGATCTCGAAACTGGGCGCAGCTAGCTTCTTGGCTGCAGTCTGCCAGGTACGCTACTCCGATTCTAGGTCTATGGCCGATAGGTAGGTACGGAGTATTACTGCTATTCTTGTTATCTCGCTGTTTCCACATCTAGATTCCCGTACTGGGCAGGTAACCGACTTCCAGCTAACATCATGTCATCCCCAGTTCGCGAACAGTCTCCAGATCTTAGTCGAGTGGAGTCTCTTCGATTCAAAATCCAAATCGTTGCCTAGAAGACTGAAACGACGCTATGCTAAATCAGGTACAGAATATAGTCCAGGGACCGTGCAGTATTCGGCATGTCGGCATGCCACCTAGACCTAGAAACGATATTTTCGGAGTTGAGAGATTTACAGAAATGTGGCCGAGTCTGGCCGACGCGGGATGAATGTCATCGTCATCGGCATATGCCATCTGTCATCCGCAGCACTAGCCACAGGTGGATGAGCTCGCTGCGACATTGACCCTTGTCCAGGGTCGAATGCATAATAGATCTATTATTATCACTATGATTTCTAACCGCCTTATCGTTTCATTGCAGATGCACATTTACAGAGTAGATTTCTATTTTCTTATCTGCTGTCCATGCAGGGTTCAATTGAACTTTTTTTACTGATATTCTGTCGGAGGACAAAGTTGCTAAGAAGCGCAAGTCATTGCATTCCTTTTTGGCCGAGTCGTAATTTTTTTTCTTCTTCGAATGATCTACTTTTAGTTCTGCACGATTCACCAAGCTCTGACACACCGCACTTACGCATCTAGTAAGGATACGACGGTTAGGTAGCTAGGAAACTATCCCCATCTAACAACGCATACGCAGTACACGGTCAGTACACACAACAACACCGGCATTTCCTTTTCCATCTTGTGTTCTTTTTTGTTATATCTGTGCGTCTAGAGTTCTAAATCTCTGCGGCCAGGTAGGAAAAATGGAGACCAAAGTTGTTCGTCATGTCAGTGCACGTTGGTGAGAAAAAAATTTTCTTTTTCTTTCGTTCT
>NW_013562832.1:0-16524 GCF_000968595.1 Rasamsonia emersonii CBS 393.64 | reverse complement strand
GGACTTTCCATCCATCCATCCATCTCCTTTTTCTTTTTTTTTCCTTCCACGAATAGAATAATCTACGACAAATCCAAGCAAAAAAAAAAGATATATGAGATAGATGATGAGATAGATCTCTCCCTCTATGTTGGTTTCCTTAATACTTACGTACGGTACGTAACTACCTTACGTACCTAAGTAATCACTTTAGTAATTACTCGATTCAATTAATAATTAATAATTAATAATTAATAATTAATATTCTTAGCTACTAGCGCAGTCAAAAACGCAAAAAAAGGTAAAAAAAAAACTGACCAGACGAGGTAATTAGATATCGACGAAGATAGATAGATTAGATGACTATTTATTTGTTTATTTTATTCACTTCTTCTACTCAGCAGATGACTTGACGAACAACGAACATGACCAAGATGACGATGGTAATGTATAGACTTACTCCTCATATGTAGAGAAGATGATGTTATTACAGGGCCAGGCAAGAATCAGAAACGAGAAAAAATAACAGAAAATAATGGGATTATACATCTATACATCATGAGAAAAACCAAAAAAAGAGCCAATTGGATGATGATGATGATGATGATGGTCGAAAATTTAACAAAGGAAAACATATGAAAGTTGTAGTAGTAATACTAAACGGTTACAGGACACAATCACACAAGGAAAGAAAAAAAAGAAAGCAAGATCACAAAAACCCAAATCCCAGTCTATATCTATTTCGTACAATGTGGATAGTATATTATTAACCATTCCGCTCCGACTCTTTAATGCTGAATCGTTCCCTTTTCAAAAATCTGCCCCGTCCCAATTCGCCCAGCTGAGACACATGAAGCCAGGTTCCAAGGACAAGGTACGAAATGCAACAAATGAAGCCTCGCAAAAAGGTATTTCAAATCGGATGGAAGATACAGTTGTGGAAACTCGTTTTTCGGGACGGGTTTACTCCCGAGAGACGTCACGACCAAAGATCTTGGCCTTGATCCAGTCGGTCGCCACAAGAACACGGTTGCGAACTGCAAACATTATTAGCTTTCTTCCGAAAATAGCCTTCTCATAACGCGATACATACCGCTGAAGCACATGCTCAAGTAAGCACTGCGCCAGAAGAGATAGGTCATCGTTCCACCGCTTGCAATGTTGCCGCTCAGCCAGCTGATGTCTGCAACCGCACGCTCCTTTCCAATGTATGCCAGGCTACCCTGGTGAGAGTACTGGAACGGTCCAATCTGCTTGGTCCTCCGCAACTGCTTCTGACGCTCCTTGATCTCCTCCAGGATCTTGTTGCGCTCATCCTCGTTCTTAGCCGCCTGCTGGGCAGCAGACAGCCTGCTCAACTCCTTCTCAATCTCTTCCGTCTTGGCCATGGTGTTGAAAAGACGAGCGAGGAAGGCACCCTCCTGGCTGGCCACTTGGGCGGTCGGAGCGTAGTTCGTCACGGAGCAGTCACCGAGGGCCCAGATATTCTCCGTTCCGTTGACGACCAGATACTCGTTCACAGCGAGACCGCGACGGGAGTTCTTCTGCGCCGGGATCTGGTTCATCAGGTCTCGGACGACAGGGCGAACGGCGTTACCGGTAGCCCAGACGAGCAGACCATACGGAATCTTCTCAATCTCCTTGCTGCCATCTGGTTTGGTCACCTCGGCCTCGATGTACTTGTCGGTGACGTTCTTGACCATGGTCTTGGTGCGGAGAGTGATCTTTTCCTCCTTCAATGTCGACTCAGTGTAGTCGATCAGCTGCTTGGAGAACATGGGAAGAACCTGGAACACACGTCAGTCAAACTCTGGACATCAACTCACAGTATGTTCGTTCTGGAGAAACTCACGTTCGGCAGCGCTTCGACCAGAGTCACATGGAAGTTGTCCTGGATTTCAGGGATCCATTTCTTCAGGTCCTCCTCAAAGAAGTCCTGGAGCTCACCAGCAAACTCGACACCAGTGGGACCACCGCCGACAACGACCATGTGCAGGAGTCGTTTCACCTCGTCCTCGGTCTGGTCCTTGAACATGGCCGTTTCGACGCAGTCCATGATTCGCTTGCGGATCTTCTGCGCATCGCCGACTTCCTTCAGGAAGCAAGAGTGCTCCTTGACTCCGGGAATACCTGGAATAGAGCATGAGCAAACCGACGTTCCTGGACATTTTTTTTCTTGGCCATTGACTTACCAAAAGTGGCGTTTTCAGCACCGACAGCAACCACGAGCATGTCAAAAGGAACCTCCGTGCGGGAAACATCGCCCGTGATCTCGGAGCCGTCGCTAATGTGGACAACGCGCTTCTCGTAATCGATCTTGGTAGCCTCTGCTTCGTAATACTTGACGGTGCCCTTCTTGTGACGCAGAATGTTCCGGATAGGTTCCATGATGGAGCGATGCTCGATCAGACCGGTCGTGCAGGAAGGAAGCAGGGGGGTGAAAAGGAAGAAGTTACGGGGGGAGATGACGATGACATTGTAGTTTTCCGTGTCGAGCTTCTTGAGCAGGGAGACGGCACCCCATCCAGAGCCTGAGAGAAAGCGAGTCCAGTCAGAGGGCGATTCCCCAACTGCGCTGGGATCGACAGCGACTTACCTAGGATCACCAGGGTCTTCTTGTCCGGGTCAGGTTGAAACTGCTCCTCTGGATTGTTCAGGACATAGATGCTGTATGCCGTCCATCCAGTCATTCCCAGACCGGCGAGCAAAGTCAGGCGATAGGCCCATCGCAAGAATCGGAATCTCTTCTTGGGTTCCGGTTCGGGTGCGGAATCCGTGTATGATCGTCGGAAAGAGCGCTGCACAGGCTGTCTCCGCGAATTGACGGTCAATGGCGAGGAAGCGGCCCGGAGACCGTTGCCAAAGCGCGAGGAGTAGGACAGCGACCTGCGCGACAAGGTCGCCAGCTGCATTGTCGCGGGCGAGACCGCCTTTGGACGGATCAGGAGCGACCCGACAGCCATGATCGGTCCTCACGCCTAGCTTCGACGAAGCGGAAGGGGGAAGGAGCGGAGAGTAGGAGAGGCGGGAGAGGAAGAAGATGCTCTGAGGTGCAGCTTCTTAATGGGATCAGAGCATGTCAAGAAGTCAAGAATAAGAATAGATCGGAGGTGCGCCGTGGATAGGCGGGCACGAAACTGTTTTTGGAGGCCCGGTGTGCGCAATCCAGGGCTAACCAGCGTCGTTATCTGAACAACGGCTGCAAAAACTTTTTTTTTATTTGGGCAGCTTGCGGTCGAGACTAAGGCTGGGGCCGGATAAGCGCCGGAAGGGTGGTCCCTGGGAGCTATTTCGGGAAAGCCGGTGGGTATGCAGCTTTAGGTATGTCGCGCGCCGGAGTCGTGGTCGCGGAGTGCAATTGTGCAATGCTGTGCTGTGCCTAGCAACGCGTCGCTTGCAGGGAGCGATTGAGGACTGGGCTATTTATAAGGAGGTCTTCCGTGTCGCTCCGACGGATCAAAAAGACCATGCAAGATAAACGAACGAGATCTCGGGCGGTTAAGGGATGGAGTTTAAAAAAGAAAGAAAAAAGGACCAATGCGGCGATGACGCAGGTCGGGAGAGTCGGTGTTGGATGCGCTTTCCTGCTCGGGCGATTCATCTTGGCCGCTGCTGCTTCTTCGGGATTCCCGTGTGGTCGGCTGACTAACGGGCCGACGGCGACTTGCCGCCGACCAGCGACGCCGGCCTCCATTGCCAGCGCAGCGCAATCGACATTATTACTGTCGCTGCTGTCTGGAAGCTCTGAGCAGGATAGTCCACTTGCCGGGTGTGGAAATCTGGGGTACGCCAGTACTGAGCCTCGCAAAAGTCCCACTGCTATTATCTAAGGCCCTGCGGACTCCCGGGTGATTATCGTGCCGCGGCTTATTGGCCGAAAGGATATACTCTTTCGGGGCTTTGCGGAGGACTCCGGGCACGAATACGAGACAGACGTGTGCTGTGCTGCGGCTCTGCTGGAGGCTGTGTCGTTGACGTTGATCTGAGATGAATAAGGAGAAAACGTCACATGTCTCGGGGCTAACTCGCGGCTTCTTCGGCATCGAAGCATCTTAAGGGATTTTTGCCTCTTGCGCTCAGAGCAGCCAGGCTTCCAGACGCGGTAACCGCTCTGTCCAATAATAATGGCAGTGAGGAGAAGTCTTCGACGTGAGGGGAAATTTTGGTGCCCGTGAGGGGAAAGGGGCTCTTCATGAGGGGAAAGCTTGACATCCCCAATAATGGACCTACCGAAAAAGGAGAATGTCCTACGATTGTTACGTGTCTTCGCCAGGGGGAAAATAATAAAAAAAGAAAAAAAAAGAAAGGAAATTAATTATGGAGCATTCTAGTCCTTTCTGAGGCAACAAGTTCTCAGTCTTGCAGCGGTGCAATAGCTTCATGCCCATCCAGCGGATAGAATGTTTCTAGAAAAATCAAATGAAGCCTTCTCCAACAATAGCATGAATATACATGAACATACGGGATGTACAATAAAGCACAAGCCAGCCAGTAGTTGGCAAGCTGGAAATGCTGAGTCACAGCGCAAATGCACAAATTACATAGCACAACGCTTTCTGGATCTGTCAAGAAAAGGGGAATTGAAGCCGACATCTCAATTGAACTTGGCTTGTCTGCCTTCCCTAAACTACCTCAAGGAGGAAGTACCTACCTAGATTGGTATTTGTCACATGCCTATCGTCATGGAACTACTTCTGCCTCTGTCATGCCCTAAATAGATTAATTAAACTTCATGAATTCAAGGGTCAGCAATTTCGAAGCCATTAAGTAAGACTTTACTCGAATTGAAATTAACTACTCCGGCATGCTGTATGTAGTTCAAGTCTCTTCCTGCCAAGCTCTAGCTCTAGGTATGCCAGGCTCTACATCCCAAAAAGGAAGTAGAGTCAACGGAACCGGTCAGAGACGAGAACCTACACTTCAGGACAGTAAAGGCATCCCCCTTGGATATGCTCTTCTCCTCTCATACTGTGCCATTTTCTCCAACACGAGCAGAGCTCGAGTATCTTCCTGAGTATTTAACAAAACTAACAAGAGAGAAGATTGTCTTCCCCCTAGTCTCAGATGTATTTATCCAAGGAGACAACCTTTTGCCGTCTTGACTCTTTCCAAAAACGGTTATCGAAGTGCATGTCTAGATACGTTCTTTAACAACTCTTTCGACCATCTCTAGACTAAAGTTATAATATATTTACGAGTTTACATTTCTCTGCATTGTCATAGAATTTGGGCTACAATCAAGCTAGCTTTATGTAAACGTCTAAAACAAAAGAAATTAGGATAAGCGCAGAAAGACAAGCCTTTTATGACAAAAGTCTCCCCTATTCGGTGTAAGTCCATCACCATTTATTGTCTCAGGCAGTTTCTGGCTTCATGGCCAGATCACAAACTTCCTATAAACCGACAATTCACATGAATCAGGTCTTCTCTGACCATTGTCTTTATTCACTCTTGTCAAGCCAGAAGTTCTAGTTTTACTTTCTCTCAAAACAGATCGATCGTATTATTATTCGTCTTCATCGAGAAGAAATCATGTACTGATTAATTCCTCTAATATATTCGGTTACTCTTCTCCATCTATCGGCACATACGAAGTATAAAAAGTATCCGCATAGCATAGGTATATTACTAACAATACTAGAGGTAGCTACTGAACCAGTCTTATTCCAAAACGTCACCTGTTGCTCAATTGCATTATTACGAGCTCAGACGGGAAATAATTCAGATTCTTGTTCGTTCCTCTACCTTGGGTGTTTTCCCCAGTACATGTACTGTACATACTGAATTTCTACGCAGGACCACTTAATTTTCTTTTTCCTCTTGAGACCGTCGAAGAAATTCTCTCATTGTGAAATGGCTTGCTGTGATTAGTGTGGATCTGTTTAGCAGGCTATTACACGCGTGCTCAAGATTGCTTCCAGCATGATACAGTATCTCATGCATTGGAAAGACCTTTCTGGCTCTCGATTCGCAATTCCTGCTTAGCCTGTCTGCGCTGCTCTTGCTTGTATTTTCATGTGATCTGTTCTTCTCAGAGATTGAGACTAGGAGATAAATACTCTTCTGGCCATTGTGTCCATGACCTCTTTCTTTTACCTTCTACATGCTCTTCTCGTCCTTTTTTTCCCCTCAATATACTTCAAGTCTCTGGTCTAAAGTAAAATGATCATTGTATAAGCCTTGTGAAATTCAAAGTCCAACAAATCCTTGCCCAGCCAAGAGTTTATCTCAATGGAAACGACGAAGATGATCTATTTGACTGATGTCGAGCATTCTAATCCTATATAAAATCAAGAACCACCGCAGAAATAATAAATGATAATGGTGTAGTAATAGTGATAAGGTGTCATTGTTACAGTTATTGCAAAGATAATATCGCTCCTGCCATCCACGATGATTACTTTAGACGTTCCGTACATGTTCATAGAAAGGGACTATTTAATTAATTCAGAAAGAGATGGGCATGGTGGCACAGTGGCATTCATGACAAGTGGAACTAAAGTGGTGCACTCAGCCAATGTAGAGATCAAACCTGCAACCATCATTGAACATAGACAGGTGTTACTAACTGTATAACTTGGACGCCTTCCTCGATTCAGGTATAAAACTCGGAATTTCCTATATGATTCGCTTTGGAGGCACCTGGCCAGTCAAGGCGGTTCTCTCCCTGAAGCTTCGGTCTTCATGGTCTGACAAGAATCTCAACTTATTCTTCCTCCGGGAGGCTTCCTTGTTTGTTTCTCTCGTCTGCGCTGTTTGAGTCTTGTCTTTCATAACTGCCCACCATGAAATACAGTATACAAAATGGTTTGCATATCAGAGTACACAGACGAGAAAGTCTTTCTTATTTTTCAGGACATCTGCGACCAAATACGACTCTGTCGCTAGAATCCGCCGTCCACTCCATTCTCAACCTTCTTACAGAAGACGCTCTCTTGTCAGATGATTTTGTCATTTGACGAGGCGTGCCTGGAACTGGCTGAACAGATCCCCTGTCATGATCCATCCCAGGCAAAGGTCGCCCGTGTGCTGGGGTATATTGCATAGTTTATAAAAGCCACTCAGAAATCTACTTCAAAAATAGGTAGTCTAGTTGCAAAACTTTCTCTTTTTTACGTCCTTTTCTAGGACGGTCAGGTTTACTACGTCTACCAACGTCTTGGAGAATCTATAAGAGGAACTGCAACGCATTCGTTGCCAACCTTGATGAATGTCACACCTGGCGTTGCGATCCACTATATGCCATCTGGGCAATGCGCGATGCATTTGAAACAGCCACGACAAAAAGGGCAGTCAAAGGATCCGCGACTCAGAAATCCTGACTGCAGCGAAGTGGATTCTCTGGAATGTCTGGAATGGACAGATGTTCAATTGAACACGTCTTGTACCCAGGTGACCGAGGAAATGAGAAAGTGGGCTGTGGGGACACTGTATAACGGCAAGGCACACATTCTCTCGACAGGTGGCTTTTTTTTGGAGGGATGGTTTTAGGGCTGTTGCTGGGGACGAGGACTGGTTTTGTGGCTTGGAAAGGCGGCGGACATGATGAATTTTGAGCAGGACATTAGCTCTTGTAAATAAGATGAGAAAATAAATTCCTTAATACATGGAAAATAAATGAAAAGAGGCAAGGCTAAATACAAGCACCTATTTCCTATTCTCAATATCTATACTGACGATAGATCATCCACTTCCGATATTTCAACATCAGCTGGATGAAATACAACCGTATGAAATTGACCATTCTATCGCGTATAATTTATCGAAGTAGGTAATTGAATCGGCTGTAGGATAGTAACATCTGCACTTAGTCGAGGTAATATAGATAGATAGCTTTATCAATCTGTTACGGAAACAGTTAATTAATAGGTAGGTCTTAGATAGTCTAATGAAAATATAGAGACTTTGAGAATTCCTTCAAGAGAAGCAAGTCCTCCCAGTGCACGACACCTCTAGCCTAAATTTGAAAAGAAAGAGCCTCTTGCGTCGTCTTCCCGCTATGAATATAGGAATAGAAATATAAATGAGAATGGGATATAACAGTAATGCAGAGCATGTAATTGTCTGTATTCAAAAAGTCGAATACATTATCATAGTGCACGGCGTCTCTCAGGCTTCTTTCTTTTAGACCTTTGGTGAGGTCTAATTGTCTGACCTACAGCACTTGATAGGTCAAATGACCAAAAGAGATAAGGCCAATGGCATATCCAGGTTCGTCGAGAAGTGCCTCGATTGAGAGATATGGACGATCCAGTAACAATTTCGGTTTTATTTCACTTGTCAATGGCATGTCATGGCATGGCATCCTCTGTAAATGCTAAACAGAATCTCCCGGTTTCTCTACTAAGTGTGGAATCCAGCTGCTGGCAAGGCACGGCTGCCGGATAAAAATAAATAAATAGTTAGTATCCTATTCAGTGAATTCAGTTCAGGAGTTCTTAATCAAGTAAATGTAAAGAACAGGAGACTACTAACAATGAAATAAAATAAAACAAATTCCTTGAACCCTGACCGATAGTTTATATACTATACACTATAGACGCTGATTAATACTGGCTTCGATGAAGTATTAACACCTCCCTGTATCGTACCAAATACTGAGCATGTATTTAACGCTATAGATATAGACTTTAGACCTTAGAATGCTACCTACCCAATGTTGACAATGCCATCTTATTTCAAATTCCCCTCTGGCATTAAGAATAAAATAGTTTTTACCATTTTATATAGAGGCGACGATGGCCTTTGTCAGCGTTCCAGGGTTCTCAACCATCTGAATGAAGAAGTCTTTGATCAGAAGAAGGGCAAGGATCAGTCTATCGTCTATATTTTTAGGAGCTTTTCAGGTACATATCTATATAAATGGGCATTTAAAAGGGAGTTCAAGCTTGATTGGTTATACCTTTTCGTCTTCTTATCTTATTACTAGATAGCTAGTCAAGTTCTACGGTATTCTCGTCTGATATTTTTTTTTGATTCCGTGTCATATTTGTCCGTAATAGATTAGATTAGGTATGTACTGTACTGTACATACATGTAGCCATCTTGTTCTGCACAGTGATATATCCATTCGTATTCGTTTAACTGGACGAAAAAAGAAAGAAAGAAAGAAAGAAAGAGACAAACATGACCCAAGGAGCTACGTCCGTCTCATGCAGAATAGGACAGGATATACCCCTGCGGTACTGTATGCACGTCTATAGTTGATCTGTCCGGATGCAGAGCAAGCAGGTGAGCAGGCAGTTTTTATATATATATGGTACATAGTACGTAGGTATGTAGTGTTGAACAAACATCTGACCTGCGAAAAGAAAAATAATAATCAATGATGCACACACACATGTACTGTACATATGTAAATGCAAATGCAGCTCGCTCCTTGCTCTGCTCTTTTCTTGACTTGACTTAACTTCCTCAGTACAGCGCAAGGAATCGATCATGAGATGGTGGATAGATACAGTATGTATGTATGTACTGTACACATACATATCTGACATAATTTAGAGTTTTGCTGGCTGGCTGGCTGCTCGAATTCCACCTGTTGTTGCTGTCGTCGTCGTCGTCGTTGCATAGAGCTAGCTGCATGATGCGTGCATATCTACTGTGTGTCTAAGACAATCAAGTTGGTAGGCTACCATCATCAGACTTGGTCGTCGAACAAAGAAGCCTTGATTGATTGCATTCAGGCAGGTCAAGTATATGAAGTATGTAAATATAAATATTATTCCACGCGCATACACGCGTATGTACACATGTGCATACATGCAGGGCATGCCTCGTATACTGTGCTGCACACCCCGGATTCAGATACTGACTGACTTGCTGACTGACCCATCTTCATCATCATCCAGCAAATAATAATGGGCGGTCAAGTCAGTCAGTCAGGCCAGCTCAGCCAGCCCAGTCCAGCTCAGTCCAGTCCAGGGCTAATAATAATACAAATAATAATGGGGATAAAATAATAATATGCAGACAAATAGATAAATAACGCAGGTAGATATATACCATCATCTGGAAATTCATTGACTTGATTGAAACTGGACCAGTCAGCTAAAACACGTAACCACGGAGTAAATAGTAAATCTGTTTGCACGCAGTGCAGTGACAGACAGGAACTGTTGCTCTCTTGACCTTTCCCTCCAGTAAGCAGTAAAAAGAAAAGAAAAGGGTTGATTTGATTTGATTGAAAGTTGAATCCTTCAGAATCGAATTTCGGCCCCAGTTGTAAAGCAAAGTAAGTACCTAAGCACGGACGGGCGCTTTTTAGTTGGTGTTAGATGTTAGAAATCATGTTACTAGTTAGATGTTAGATGTCTGATAGGCGTTCTTTCTTTCTCTTGGTTGTTATTGAAGGATTTTTCGTTCTTTCTCTCTTTCTTTTGGTCTATGTATTC
The DNA here is from genome assembly GCF_000968595.1 of Rasamsonia emersonii CBS 393.64. Classification (NCBI taxonomy): domain Eukaryota; kingdom Fungi; phylum Ascomycota; class Eurotiomycetes; order Eurotiales; family Trichocomaceae; genus Rasamsonia; species Rasamsonia emersonii. The sequence goes on along the minus strand of NW_013562832.1, from coordinate 6,151 downwards.
CGTATTCTAATTTGATTAATAAGATTATATTACGGAGTATTTTATTCAGTAGATTGGGTATCAATGTAGATAAATAGATTAGATTATGTAGATTCGCATTTATTATTCGGATTCAGATCCGGATCCGAAATCGGATTTCTTATGATGGGGTTATATATATATTTACCGTTTTGCCTGAGGCGTTTCGTCCGAATATATTTTCCCGACAGCAGCCACCGGATATTTATTTAATTTATCACAACAATCAACGAAAACTGACGAGAATAATGCTGACGAGGACAATGATGATAACAATATGATGTATTAACAGTTTGGGAATGAGCCAAATAATTTCTTATCATCATTGGCTGAGATCTGTCTGTCTTCTTTTGTATTATACGTCATATGTATGCTTTGCTTTGCTATGCTATGCACATACAGTATACAGTATGTATACTGTACAACTGCTTACTGCTGCAGGCAGACTGGCTGGCTGGGCAGACAAAATAATGGGGGCTGGAAATGAAATCAACTGAACTGCACTGAACTGAATTGACAGATCATTCATTCTGAGTCCTGACAGATCGTCGGACACCTGATATTGTCGATTACTGTTTTTTTTTTTTAAATTAACCGACTATTAATTAATTAATTAATTCCTATCACCCGGTGATGCCCCATAGAAAGAAATTATTAAATGATTATTCCCTGCAGGGAAGGACAAAAACTGTTTCTCATTCCCACCCGTCCTTTATTTAATTGTATCTTGGTGGTGGTTTCATGCAGAGTTTCCAAGGTCTTACCTATGTACTCCGTACCCAACCTCCGGTCACAATTGTGTAGGATACTACTAGGTCAGGCTCAGCATGAATGAAATTGGGTCCCACAGCACACACAGACTGGTTGACTTGGCAAGGATATTATTAACGAATACGGGGAATACTACGGAGTAATTAATTCTCTACTATTACATTTACTCCGTACTTAACTCCGTAGTCAAAAGGTAGAATAATCGTTGTGAACAACACGAGGCATTCGTATTACGGACGGGCGATCAGACGGCTGGTGTACTCCGTAGGTAGCATTGCTATCACCACACCGGTTTCGCGGTCGAAACCTTGCTTTATGCTGGCAGCCTGGCACAGAGTCGTAAATGAGTAGCAGATCAGATCGTTTACAGGTCATCGTCACATAATGATCAACCAGCCTACTCGTAGTCTCGTACTCTCGCTGAGTCGCATCAGGCCAGTCACACAGGGGCTGGCAGGCAGCCTGGCTAGCCTGCTATCGACAATAATCTATCTGCCTTGTTGCAAAACAGAGCTACCTGCAGTGCAGCTCGAGTTACAACTTACGAGTCACGAATACGACTCGACTCGCGACCGCCAGGTGATGCAGCAGCTGAACAGGATAACAGGTAGATAATTATCAATGCGCTGGCGTGGTTTTCTCCCCCCAAACTATCGATCTAGTGGTCAGCCCGTCAAACGCAAATAGGAGGATGCCAGCCTGCCAGGAATCGAAAGGATGAACTTCCGTCCGGCCTGGTCGGTCGGTCGGACGGATGCAAAGTACATGTATCGAACCGCAAAAGGAAGATTGCATTTGCTGGATCTTGGGTCGGCGGATTTCGAGTCGGGCGCAAAAAGCTGACGATCCATGCACAAGGGGGAAAAAAAAGGAGAGAGGAGGAGAAAGAAAGACAACCCGGTCAAGGTGCAAAGTTACGACGGAGTGAGTTATACTTCGTACTGCACATACCGATGCCGGACCACATCGAATGGTAGACGTCGTTGATGGACGGTGCGGGTCGTCTAGTTCGACTGGATCATCTTGGTCCCTTCTCCTTTAGCATTTGGCTAGCGCAGAGGGTCTTCGTTCTCGAAGAGAACAATTCAATAACGATGGAAGATTATTATTGCCGCTGAAACAAGTTGCAACTTCCAAGTGCAACTTGCCGGAGGTCAAGTAGTGCTTGAGCGTGAGTGTCACGGACTCACGGGTCGCGGTGGGCTGGTTGGTGGCGAGGAGTGAGTGACCGACTACCTGCCTAGGCAGGCCAAGTATCGACTGGAGGCGAGGCGAGGCGAGTCGAGTCGAGTCGAGTCGACTGGTCTTCTGTAAGTTACATAACTTAACGTGCAACTGAGACCCAGCTGGCGAGGGCGAGATCCCGGTCACCTGCCGGCCGGTGATTGGCGGAACGGCGGCTCTGTATCCACGCCTGGGACCGACCCTGCCCAGGACGGCGACTCACAGATTCGAATCGAACAACCGTTTGCCTGTTGCAGCCATCCTTGCCATCGTGACAGAAGGCCTGGCAAGAGACACGCAGACAGCGGACATTGCGGACATTACAGCTGACCGCGACCAGCCACGTCGGCGGCCTGGATGGACCGCTCACGCGTCACGGCCGATACCCGCCCAATCAGCGCGCACCAAGCGGCCGACCGCCTTTGCAGGCGGCACTATCAAGCCTACTATCGCCGTCGCGCCTGCCTTTCCCTTCCTGGCGCTGCCAGCCGACCCGAGGCTCGGACTCGCGCGTCCTCTGGTTCTGGAACCCGGCAAAAAGAAAAACGCAGAAAGAGGTCGCCGGTCCAGATCAGCATGTGGTTGGGCGTGTCTTGGGCCCTCCATCAAAATTGCATCGACGATTCCGGCGTTCCGCCGTCGACGCTGATGGATGATGATGGTTGTGATGATGCAGACGATCAGTCTCTTTATCGTCGCATCGTGATCCCTTTCTGCTGATCCGCCATTGGCCCCTGGCCAGAGGGGCGCTCCTGCCAACAGATCTGGTTGGCCCTGTCATCGAATATCTGAAGAGGGGCCTGTAACTCGGGTCGCCTCAACTACAGCATCTAATACGGAGGACTATTGCTCTTCATTTTGTCCAGAGTTTGCCAGTGTGCAAGGTTCACGATCATCGCGTCCGGCTCCGACTAGTTCGCCCGGTTTCTGTCCACCACAATAATGCCTAGGTAATTGCATGTGGCGACGGACTCCATATCGTGATGAGTATGCACAATGCGCCAGATTCCGAGAAGTTAATAATACGTGAAACCTTCGTTCCTTTTTTTTTTCCTATTTTTGGCGTCGAAAATCCGGGACGCGTTCCTGTCGAATAGACCGCCGGACTGATCCGTTCAAAAACCAACCTGGTCATGGTCATACCTTCGTCGTGGTCTGTTTGTTGAGACTGAACGGGACAATCCTTGCCACGGCGGTTCAGGATTCGGGGGCGACGGAGGCGGGCTTTGAATGGCTATGTAGGCGATCGGTTGGCGTCGACGGACTTGACACGATTACATGGGCCCCTGAACAATGGATCGGACACAGAAAGAGACGCATGGCCCAGTTGTCCGGATGATGCAAAAGGATGATGTTGACCGCAGTGGGGTTGTGCTTACGAGGTGGGCGGAGGACAAGAAAAAAAAAAGGAAGAAAAAGAGCGATGAGATCGCTGAGTTTCGACGATCCAATCCGTTCGCCAGCCTCTTTCTCTGCACTAGTTCGTTTACGGGGCGCAGTTGACTTGCCTCCCAACTACTTCCAAGAAATTCGAAATCCACCGACTGCCGAACGGTCAGCGACTCAGGCACGCGGTCAAGGAAAAAAAAAACGAAAAAGAAAAAGTCTAATGGTCGAACAGTCTCCAACTGCAGTACTAAGATCGATTAGCAGGTTGACTGGCCACCTGCCGCTAGCTTTCGCGAACATTACTGAGGGTTCTGTGGAGTACGTAGGCGTCCATTTACTGTGCTGCTGTACGGTGCTCAAACTTTGACGATGGATATCGTGCGTAATCAAGTCATTGCCATCACATCTGGGACTCCGCGGAGCGGCACAAGAGCGAGGCGGCAGACTGCCGGTTCCTTCGTATTATTGACTCTGCCTGCCTGCCTCGGGACTCCGTCTGATTACTGCATTCAGTGTGACCTCCGTAACTAGAGTTACAGGGGCGTAGAATCATCGTCGTCGTCCTGATAGACCGCATGCAAATGCAAGTTGGAGGGCCTAGCAGCCTCTCAGCTTGACCTAGCGTCGAACCCATGTTAGGGGACCGACCCCGTGCTCCCGTTCGCTGCTCGTCCACCGCCCAACCCAACGGGGGACACAGGCACTATTACAGGCAGGCCTCCGTCCTCCGTCCCAACTAACGACTGGGCTCGACAGGGGGACGCTGGCAGAGAGAGAGAAGAGACATCATGCCACGACGGACACGGTGCAAACTGTGACCGTCGCTGCCAGGTCGCTAGCCTCGAATTATTAGACACTTGACTCAGACCCGTGGGACATCATTGTGTTATTATTATTTTTTTTTTGGTGCCCCTGCTGCGAGGACGGAGCAGACCGGATCCCGTGCATTCTTCATTTCGAGATGGTCTTGCCTCCTCACTTGGCAGAGTAGAGTCGAACTAGGCGGGCAGATGGACGGCGAGGCGCCGCCATTATTGTTCTTGTTAATATTACTGCTGGAACTGGTATTATTATTACTGTTGCTGACCTCATCCCGGCGCCGTGGAAAGGCGATGAGCACGGCGACGGCGATTGGCAGAGGCGGTCTGCAGCGCAGCGATTGCTGCTGCCTGCGCTCCTGACCTCATCTGCTCCATCTTCTTTCTTTTTTTACCTGTCGAAGGGCTGGTTTCAGTTTCGTCATGAGGGACGCAGCAGGGTGTTGGGCGGTGGGGGAGTGGTGCTGATGATCAGATCATTCCTGAGGGTGCTGTGGGTGGCTGCGTTCGCAGGCCCAGCCCTAGGCGACCATTATTGGCAACCGTTACCAAGGGCCGGCGTGCGCTGCTCCTTCCAGCCCAGGCCGGCCGCTGTGCTGCCAGCCTGCCCCGAGGCTGCGGCCGTGCCTTCCTTACAGACGCTGCCAGTCGGCGTGCCTCGTCTGCCCCCTTTCTGCCGGCTGGCCTATCCGCGCGCGTTCCGCAGCCGGCCAATGGCGTCGCGTCTCGTCCGGAGCCGGCAGAGGCTGCATTCCCATAATTACCACATCGGGCCCCATCGCCGGCCGTGCGCGCCCATTGGGCGGCCGCCAGTCCTCGCCCATTCCTTTCTTTCCGCGCAGGTGACCAGCCCGGGTTGCAGCTGCGCGTTACCTTTCCCCTTCCAGCACGCCCACCCCCCGCCTGCCCGGCCGCCCTCGTCTCCCCAGTTTGCCTACAGAGCCACTAGGCCCCCCCCCCCAAGAACCTTCACGTATGTAATCCGCCAGCAACGGCACCCTCGCCCACTCGCGTTCTTGCATCTGATACCGGCCCATCCCTCCTGCCGGGGCTCAGTCCTAACGCGCCCATCCATTCTGTCCCTTCTGGGGCTGCTCCCTCGGCCCTTGTAGCGTGCATATCCACCTCCTGCCGGTGGCTCTGACATCAACCGGTCTTTGATGAATTAATTCTCTTTCCAGACAAAGCACACCACACTCAGCCATTTCAACCCAGATCCAAATGGGGTCCAGTCCTGGCGCCAAACCCTGCCCAGCTCGAAGGATCAGCCTTGGGGTCCTGCTTCCGGATCCATACGCTGCCTTCCTGGCAACCACCGCCAACCACTCCAGGCGTGGGCCGAATAGCTAATCTAAGTCTTCCTGTCTGCTCTTAGCCATGTCCATGGCGGGAACGAAATCGACGACGGATGATGTCTTGACTTCATTCTCGCTCTCGTTTAACTTTCTTTTTCCTCCTTCTTTTCTTTCAGTCCTTTCCGTCCGTCCCATGGTCGTCGTTGCGCATAAGAGTCGCTGCTCCTGCGGCCTGCGTTGCCTCTCTGGTCTGTCTCCCTTGGATTCCTGTTTGAGAAGGAACTGCGCACCGTCAATCGCGCTGCGTCTTCCACTCTCTGCAGTATCCCTCAATAATATGTGAGCCTGCCGTGCATTGGCTCTACCCTCCCTCCCCCCCTTCATTGCTTCCATTCCAGCTGTCAGGGCGGAAACCATTCTTCGATTGCCTGCTTGCGTGCAGCTGCGGTGCTTCCCAGCTTCTTTCCCTCACTGGTCCATCCTCCCTTGAATGATTGAATTGAGACTTGATCAGAGCCTCTTGTCTGAGTGACCGTCTTGTCTCTGGTGAAATAAATAAAAGGTTGCTCGTCTGGAGACCGGTCCGGTTCTGCCCAGTCTCTCGTCTTTCATATCATTCCACCCTCCCCCCCCCCC
>NW_013562833.1:0-17923 GCF_000968595.1 Rasamsonia emersonii CBS 393.64 | reverse complement strand
ATTGCTTTAATATTCGAAACTTTCCCAGTCTCCCGTCTCTCCGTGGTGGCGTTCTATTCTATTCCTTTCTATTCCGTTGTGCTCTGCTCTGCTTTGCTTGCTATGTACAGACAAACCGCTTCCTTTGGGAGGGGAGCATCATGGGTCCTTTTTTCTTTTTCTTTCTTTCTTTTTTTTTGGAATACTGCATTTGTCATTTGTCATAGTTATGCCGTGCTGTGCTGTACTGTACTGTGTTGTGTTGTAATGTGTTGTGATGTTCTGTGGTATCTCGCAAAGCAAAGAAAGCTTAAGAGAAGGGGACCCTGTGAATAATTAGTGGTTGCCAGGAAAGGAATGGAAAGGGGCTAATATATTACTAGGCTATATTAATTATATACTATTAGGCATTAGGTAGGGATACTAATATAAGTTCTATATATTTTTAAAGTCATTCATTCATGAGAAATAGCACTACTCGATTAGGCTAGACTGAAGATAATAATCATCATCATAATGATCGAACAAGCGAAGCTGTTCACCTTAGAAACTAGAATTTCTCCAGGTAATGACGACGATAATAAAAAGACATCCCTTTCTGTCTTTCTTGCATTAACTACTGGAATTTGTCTCTTTCGAGGGGAAACAAAAACAAATCGTATCGTACTCGATCAAAACAAAGGAAATAAAGTGAAGGGGGGTGAAGAAGAAATCAAATCTCTGGAACTATGCCAGAAACCAGGTGAGTAATAGTAATGATGTTGGGAATTAAGCACGAGAAGGGGAAAAGGAAAAAGGAAAAGATGTAAAACAGTCGGCCGTCATTATGACGAATAAGGACCGAGAGATGCAAACGCTAGAAAAGTTGAAAAATAGAACTGTAAGGGGTGAAAAGACGAAGAAAAGAAAACATAAGCCACGGGAATACAACTGGCCTGAGAAGCAAAAACACACAAGGGTAGCCCGAGAATCGGAATGGTCCGACACGACAGAATGGCAGCTAAACTAGAAGAAAAAATAGGCGATCAGGAAACTTAACAAGCACAATCCGGCCACAATCTGCACAGGTACCCCTATCTCTGCTGCGGATTGAGGATGCTGTTGCTGCAGGAGGGGCGCGGTGGATTCAGCAGATTGAGCGGCCCCCCCATCGGTTTTCCGGAGCCGTAAGCCCTGCTCTGCGAGCTGGTCTTTCAACTTCTGAATCTGAGCCTGCGCCTGCGCGAGTTGTGCTTTTAGCTCTTCGTTTGCAGCATTGGTCGCAGCTGACTTGGAGTTATCTGTCGCCGCAGCGGCCTTCGTAGACTCTTGTGACACTTCTTGTCTGGGCTTCTCAGTGAACTCGGGTTGTGGGATAGGCGAGACATCATCGGGAACTTTCCTCGACGCTGCGGGTGCTGGGGTTTCATATGCTCCGCCTGGAGATGAATACGCCGGAGGTTCCTCGTCCGGAACGGCCTGAGTAGTAGATATCCATTAGTCGATCATTCGTGAGATGGGAACGCGATGCTTGTAGTAGGAACATACAGCTCCATTTGGCGCATTTGGTGGCAAATAATTCACGCGAATCTTACGCTCTTGGATCGCTGCCTTCGGCACTTTCTCGAACTGTATAGAGAACGTCAGTTCGCTCGGACTGCGCAAGGGACCCGAGCCGATGCCACATGGGGACGTACAATCGACGTGATATTGGAGAATTCCAAATCCCCGGTGATCGCGACGGATTGGACGAGGAACTTGTCTTTGCATTTGGCGTCAAGAGGGGGATCCTCCTTCATCGCCTGCAGCAGCACTGTTTTCGGACGGTTATCCCATGGCCCATCTGACAGACCAGCACAATCGCAAAGCACCAACCTTGCACCTCCACATGCCTGCCCGGCTCAATACGTCCCGAGTTGGGTCGAACACAGTAACTGCAAAGCTCAGCCTATAGTCGACGGACCGATGTCTTGGGGGGGGGATACACACTGTTTGGGAGCGGTGGTTTTCACCTGCGTTGGCAGTCAGTCAGCATGCAGCAATCATCAGATGTCCAGAGATGGAGATCGCACGAACCTTGAAGGCGACAGGCTCACTGTTCGGGTTGCGCAGATGCAGGAGTTCGCTGACTTCCCTGTTAAAGGGTCCTGATGTGCTGTAGTTAATACGTATGCTCCGGGGTGATGACAAATGGCGGACTCACGTCTGAACCCGAGATCGCTGGGCTCGAGTTCTATGGACATGCTGGCCTGATCCTATGTAGACGTAATGTCGAGCAAAAAGGAAAAGAAAGAGAAGGACGGTTGGGCAGGAAGGAGAATGATATTGTCTGGATCAGGCGGACGGGAGGGAAGGCTTGGATGTGGTCATGGGCGAATTTAGTGATGACTTCCGACTGTAACTTAGGTGGTCATTTCGGTACCGTCTCCGTATCGGTGTAAGATTGCCTGGCTGCCTGGGCCGACTGGACCTCGAGCGCCTGCTGATGTAAGCAGCTTTGGGTGCGAGGCACAGCGTAAGTTACGGCCTGGCTGTGATGTCATGTATTGGCTGCTCCGTATTTGTTCTGACCAATACCAGCTCGTCGGGTTTGACTTGCTGCGGGAGTCCAGAATGCAAGCGCAGGGCAAGCGAAATAAAAAAAGTTAGGAGGAAGAGGAAGCAAGAATACGCTGTCTTGCAATTGCGTGGTAGCCAGTCCATTTGACCCTGTATTAAACTCCGACAGTTGGCGATGCACTGGGACGAGGCTAAAACTGTTGTAATCATGACTGCTGGATGTTGAGCTGGTCCCTGGCGTTGATAGTCGTAAATCTCGACTGACCCGCATCTGGAGCTGGAAGCATTGCCGCGCGGATACGACGATAATAGGTACCTCACGTCACCCCGAAGCTCCCCACTTCACATCACCACCATCAGCGCCCACCTCGCCTGACATTTCGTTCTTGATCAAACGCTTGGCTCCTGCCTCTCCCACACGTTATCAACCACGTCTTTGTCAGCACACCTCGCCCCACTTTGAAGCCTCATAACTGCAAGTATTGTTTCTGGGACGCTCACAGTCCCGACGCTCCAATATGACCACGTCAGATCTTGATCAGCTCATTGAAATGGGCTTCGACAAGGAGCGAGCCGAGATGGCCGTCTCCAAGACAGGAGGCCGTATGCATCCCATTCTGAAGCAGGGGGTTCTTTTTTTCAAATGGCGCATTCTGATATCGGTTCCCCGCTGACATGTTATTCGACCTGTAGTGCAAGGCGCTCTCGAATGGCTCGAAGCCAACCAAGATAAATCTCTCGAAGAAATTAAGGCGGCCGAATCACGTTCAGAAGAGACACAGGAGGGACCTCCGCTCAAAGAGGGTGAACAGCCTCGAAGTCTCGTTTGCAACGAGTGCGGAAAGAAATTCAGGAGCCAAGCACAGGCTGAATTCCATGCATCCAAGACAGAGCATGTCGATTTTTCGGAATCAACGGAAGAGATTGCTCCCCTAACGGAGGAGGAGAAAAAGGCGAAACTGGCAGAATTACGGGAGAAACTCGCGGCGAAACGAGCAATGCAATCGGAGCAAAACAAGCTGAACCAGAAGAGAAACGAGGTAAATACACCAAGCTGTCACTAACGACACGCTTTTCCACTTTTACTTACCATTCGCTAGGAAATCCGGCGGAAGAGCACCAAGGAGGCTCAAGACATCAGAGAAGAACTACAGAAGAAGGAGCTGATGAGGGAGGCAGCCAAGAAACGGAAAGAGAAGCAAGAAGAACTCGAAGCGAAGCAGAAAATCAGGGCCAAGATAGCTGCAGACAAAGAAGAGCGGAGACTGAAAGCCGAAAGAGAGAAGGCTGAGCGGGCAGGCCAGGCTCCCCCACCGCAACCAGCAGCACCCGCTCCAACGACGTCTGGACCGGTGACATCCAAACCTGCATCCGCCTACACAGAAACTCGCCTGCGGTTCCAGACGTCCAAAGGAAACATTATGAAGACCTTCCCCGTGGATACAACCCTTTTCGAGGTTGCCGCCGCCCTCAACAAGGACGAAGGATTGGAAGTTCAGAGTTTCACACAAAATTTCCCGAAAAAGATCTTCGACGCCGAATATTTCGGTGAAACATTGAAGGAGCTTGGTCTGGTGCCTAGCGCCAGTCTTATTGTGAAATAATCTAATTGCTCTAACTGATGACGGCATGACTATCTGCGTGTTTTGATTCATCGGGAAGAGCGTAGTATCGAATCTAACGTGGACGACGACATGATAATCAATTTCTACACCTGAATTATTCGCGCTTTTCGATTTGAAATTACTACATAAGCAATGTCTCGCTAGATCACTCCAAAAGAAAGCAGTATTAGAGACTGTATAGTCAATTTGGGGAAGGGATGGAAGAGCCAAAATAGTCGTCATGAGAAGCGTTTCTTATCTTAAGCTATTTATCTTAAGCTATTTAGAGCTCTCTTGAATAAACATCGCAAAAGAGATCTTTTAGAATGCATGTGTTGTCGTATACATGTACTCCGTAGAGCAAGTGTTTCCAATTCGATCACGTGAACAGGCGCCCCGTCGTGTTGATGACATAAGCAGCATCCGTCGCGTCGACACGTCGGTGCCTGTGGAGGGCCGTGATAGCGGGCAATCGCGTTGTTAAGAGTTAGATCAGCCAGCATCCTCTTGTTGTTGATGTCCGCCATTGTGCTCTTGGTCCTTACAAAATGCCTGCGTAAGTCTGAATTTCATCTGTTCTGATGAGTTAGTTTTTACTAACTTGTACCTTAACAGTGTCGGTGACCAGCACCGTGTAGGACCGGGTACTGTGATATCAACCATGGCTGGTACCGTCTCTGCGAATCCTTTCGAGGAACCACCCCGTCGAATTAGCGAATATACTGCTCAGGAAATTGCCACTCTTCAATCTCGCCTTGATAAGCAGCTGGGACCAGAGTACATCTCCTCAAGAGCCGGCCCCTCTGGGCAGAAGGTGCACTACCTAGCGGCAGAGAAATGTATAAACCTTGCGAACGAGGTCTTTGGATTCAATGGCTGGTCCAGTTCGATCCAAAGTATACAGATCGACTTTGTGAGTGCAACAGGTTGGACGATTGTTGAGCAATGGGCTGATTGTCGGGTACTAGGTTGATGAGAGTCCAAGCACGGGTAAGATAAGTCTGGGGTTATCCGTGATTGTGAGAGTCACATTGAAGGATGGCACATATCATGAGGTACGGGAGCGATATGTCACGTTATCATCGGCTCTGTGGAGGAGACTGACTGTGGTGGCTTCTAGGATATCGGCTATGGCCATATTGAGAATTGCAAAGGCAAAGCGGCAGCTTTTGAGAAAGCAAAGAAGGAGGGAACAACAGATGCTCTTAAACGAGCTCTGAGGACATTTGGCAATGTTCTGGGCAACTGCATCTACGACAAAGAGTATCTTGCCAGAGTCACTAGAGTCAAAGTGGCTCCTGTAAGTTCCATTCCCTTCATGTCTCTTGATCAGTCTACTAATTAGGAGTAGACCAAGTGGGATGTGGATAACCTTCATCGTCACCCTGATTACGCCCCGGTCAAAAAGGAGCCTGTCGAAGACAAGAAGGTCTCTGAAGATAATGATCTTCCTCCCCGTCCAACTGAAGCTTCCACGAACAACGCGAATCCTTCTTCTCCCGCATTCGACGGAGACGGCGAATTTGGCAGTAAGCTCTTCCTGATTTGTGGAATTGGCCTGATGCTCAAATATTGGCAGGTGATCTTTTCGACGAGGCAGACTTCGCGGTGTGCAACCCTGATGAGGTGGTTTTAGACCCAGAACCTCCACAACAGCAGCAGCAGCAGCAGCAACAGCAGTCGCATCCACAAGCTCAGGTGCCCCAGCAAGGGCCTCAAGGGAACAACTCACGACCCGCTCGACCTCCTCCTGAGATGGTTACTCCCTCAAAACCAGAAAGGTCTTGGAATGCCGGCCCTACTCCTGCTGCACGACAGCCAGCACAGACGCCGCAGAACAAGACAGCTTCAGGAGCTCAACATAATATGTCTATGAACCGTCCTCAGGGCATGATGCAAAGGCAGCCGACCCCTGGTCCGCGACCACAGCAACCAGAGCGCAACTCAGCGGCTGCCCCTCAGGCTTATTCAAGATCTAGCCAAGAAATGTCATCAAATGCTCAAGGCGGTTCAGGAATCAAATCAGAGGCGTCTGCTAGCTCCGCGGACTCTAAGCCTCAGCAAGCCAATAATAATAATCAGGGACAATCTTCGGGAAGCGATTCGGAGAACAGGGTCCAGCCGGATCCAGCAGCTGGCTTTTTCTCTGCAAAAGCAGTTGACATACTACGAGAAAACCCTCAGGCACCTCCATCAATGGCACCGAAGTTTAACCCGCATGCCGAGAGTCCTTCAATCCGCAAAACAGCAGGTATCGACCATAGCAAGAGCCTTCCTATTTCTAAACCGATGCTTGCAGGAGTTTCTCCTTCCCAAAATAGTACACGGGATTTTATAAATCCTTCTGCAGATATGCATCGCAGAATAGGCGCTCCTGGCGGTAGTGGAATCGCCAGCCCAGTGGGCAGGCCGCAGAGCACATCCTCTTATCGCCCATTAACCCGACCGAACATTGACCCAAGAAATGCTGGAAGCAATACTGGGTTTAATCGAGAAAACCCTGCACAGCAGAATGCAAGCCTGAAGAGACCGCCGCTCAACGACGTGACAAATTCTTCCCTCTCATCGGGCACGTCTGGGCCCGGTGATCCCAAAAGACCCAAAGTCAACGCCGAAGAACAGACTGCGCCACAGCAACAAAAGTGTTGACATGTTTGCCAATCAGTAAAGTTCTCCTGTGTTATTCATCTGTCGTGAACATTAGCGCTTTGTTATTTGACATGACTCGGTGAGTATATGGCGTTTAGGAGGCCAAGGAATAGTATATGACGCACTCGTCTGTGCAATTGTCCTGAACTGGTTATTTTGCTGTGGGGATTCGGTACCTGTTAACATATATTATTTACGTTGCATATCCATCAACTCTATCATAACTTACTTCATTTTTTTATTCTTGGTGTTTGGGAAGAGGAATGAACGGCAATGGTTTCTTTCGTGTGGCTTGCTGGTGTTAAAATGGATGGATGTTATACTCTGTGTATTAATTAGTTGATCAAGGATGGAAAAGGATCGATCTATCAATCAGCTGGCGTTGGTATTGATATAGTCAATATTGAAATTTCTGATATTGATATTCTGACATGGTCAGAGCTTCTCACCATTACATTGCGCGCGTTCTAAAAAAGTATCAGAGTGGAACGAAAAAAAAATGAATACACCGTAGCTGGCTAGTTATGACTGACACTTGCATTAACTTCACTAATCCTACATACGTACATACATGACACATGAAAAACTGTTGTTGGATTTTTTTTTCGGAATGAGTTTTTGTTTTCGAAAACAGCAAACAAACAACTAAAGAAAAGAAAAGAAAGAAGGGCTTTTTTGAGGGATGATAGTAATGATACAGGTCAAACGGAAGAAAGAAGAAGCAAAGAAAGGAGGAAAAAAAAACTACCACCACACAACTTTTCGCTTTCATCTCAGGTAAGTAGTTATGACACCGCTAATCGATCGAAACTGGATATCATCAATCAATCGAAAATGGGGAAAATGAATATTCGTTATCATCATCCTCGTGAGAATCATAACCGGACGTATCACTCTTTAGGGCTTTTTTTTTCTAACCCCCGCACCGCGATTCGTCATCTTCGCTTGGAGCAAGTACGTCATCTGAGCTTAGCGGAGAGGTTTCTTCTTGTCGTCGTCGGGTAGGATCGCATATCTAGATGCGTAGAGACTGCGGGTTTGCGGAAGAGGAGGGCTCTGTGGACTTTGTGCTGCGGCTGCTACAGGAGGCTGCTGCTGGTATTGGCTCGGTTGCATTGGTTGATTGGAAGAAGAAGAAGACACTCCTGCTGCAGACGCAGCGGACCAGGGATGTGGGAATCCTCGTTGCTGAAAGCTAGGAGCAGCCTGATTCTGACGTGCAAACGGCTGGTTGGTGTGTTGCTCTGCTTGTTGGTGACTAAACCGTGGGGAAGGAGAAGCCGCAGGACTTGAAGAAGCCGTAGGCGCATGTCTCGAGGCGTAAAGGCTGCGCGTAGGAGGGGCAGGGCTAGGCTGTTGCTCAGTCTGCACTGGAGCCTGGTATTGCGCTGGTTGCGACGGTTGACCGAACCCTCCTGGGAGAGACGCACTCGCTGTCGGCGCGTGCCTGGAAGCACACAAACTGTGGGAAGCGTGGTGCGCAGGAGATTGGTTCTCTCCTTTCGGTTTAAACGGAGTTGCCGTAGGATTCGGATGCGTCGACTTCGTGAGGTCGTTTTGCGGAATCGAAGGCAGAGGAAGATTGGTACCGTACTGAGACGTCGTCTCAGATAGCGGTCCGGCTGGCCAAGTAGGTTGATTTACGATAACGCCCTGTGCAGGTACAGCAGACTCCACAGGATAGCTGAAAGAAGAACTGATGGGACCACCTGTAGTCGACGCAACTGGACGATCCACCGCTGTAGAATTGTCAGGGATACCATGACGTGCTGTATCCTGAACTGCAGGGAACGCTTGTCCGCTTGTGTTCGGTGGTCCTACATCAAACGTCAATTTGTCGGTCAAAGCCTGACAAAGGTGGTCAACATTACTATCTGTACTAGGGGCACGCAACACGGAATTCGACGTGGAAATCGAGCTGGGTCTGCTTCTCCCAGGGAGCGTGTGTTCACCAAAAATATGATCGTCGTCGTCCTCGGGAACATGCATTCTTCTGCGGCTGGGAACAGGTGATTCGCTCGAGCTACTTGATCGAGGGACAAACGGCGCCGCTAGGACGGCCTGCCGTAGTCGAAGCTCAGATGGTGAAGATCCCTGGCTGCTTGAAGCAACCTTGGTCTTCTCAACGTCTGCGCTTTTCTTCTGAGCTGGTTCGGCTTGTTCACGTTCCTGGACGGGAGGATTATCCTCAGGGGACCTGATCGACAAAGACTCCATAGCAGCAGAAACGACCTCGCTAGCTTTCCGGGTGTTCAAAGAAGTCAAATTCTCAGCGGCTTTGCCCTCAGTGACACCCGAAATCAGTCTTATAAGTTTATTCCGTCGTTCGTTCAAGTTTTCTGCGTCCTCTCCGGTCAGAGATGGAAGGGTGTCGTTGATGAAAGCCAGCTCTTGCAGATAACTGACAACCGGTATTTTAGCGGGTGAGGGCTTCGAACTGATCGAACTGATCGAACGAGGAGCCTGGGGAGTCACAGCTTTCTCAGCTCTGATAGCTGGCCCAGGACTAGCAGTCTCGCTAGGGCTTGGGCCATGTTGAACCGAAGCTACTGATCTAGAAGATGACCTGGAGCGACGGCTGAAGTCGATATCCATCAGATCTTGGACCGCAGCACTTGGTGGCACGGATTCTTTCTCCGGGTTCCTTGTCGTTGTCACGGTAGAAGTGCTGAAATCGAGAAGAAGATCATTGTTTTCGTCGAGTTTAGTCTTGGGCGTCTCAGCTTCTTGAGCCCGGGAATACTTTTGCGTAAAGATCTGGGGCTGCGGAAGATTCGAGCTGAAAACTTTCGTAGGTCTTGGTTTGTCCTGAGTATTATCTTTTTCATCATCTTCTTCCACGGATTCTGTGGATACAGAAGCCTTAGAAGGCTCAGAAAAAGGTGCTTTCTGTGTCATATTGACCGATTCGGGAGGGTGAGATTGCTGAACCTTGGTAAGACTGTTTGTCGTCGCTTCATCTTCAGCAGTAGCAAGGGACTGAGCATCATCTTTCGTAGTTGACAGCGACTGCTGATTTTCAGCGGCAACTGGGGTAGTGACCCCTGAATGAGAGTGAAGATCAAGGAGTTCAGTATCTGGATTAGAAGCCCCCTCTGGCAGTTCAGGGCGTGCCGCCTCAGACGTGTCATCGGAGGTTGTGGCTGCAGCATGCACCACGTCCTCTCCAGGGTTCTCTACTGACGCCGATCTATTCTTGCGAATAGCAGCCAAGAAACCCTCTGGTTCAGCAAGAAATGTTTCATAATTTTGCCTTGTTTATTCCAGTTAGCTAAAGCAACCTTGAGCTGAGACAGTTTCTTACTGAGGAGCCCCAGGAATCTGAGGATGGACAGGTCGCCTGACTTTGATTCCTGGAGGCTTCGAGGGCTTTGTGGGAGTTCGACGATCTTTAGGATCTGCTCGCAAGCAAGGTCAACACGTGAATCAATGATAATCTCTGGTGGATATTTTCACCTCTCCTGCCCCTGCCTCTAGAGGGAGATCTCGTGTTGGTATCGAGGGCGGGATCGAGATGACGCTGCATTTCCGCAAGCTGATGCCCGTGCATCATGACGGGTCTACCCCTTGAACGTTTTCTAGGGGAACTCCTGTTGTTCGTTAGCAATATCAAGAGGATAGTTGGAACCAGACTAGAATCTTACTGTGTATTAGACACAGAGGACCCTCGACCACGTCGTCCTACGTTTCCACCACCACGTCCGGGATCCCGGGCATCTCGAGCATGAGCCCTTGGTTGAGGACTATTTCCAGAACTGGGAGTCTCAACGTAAGTCTGTCCTCCGCTTTCCTGGATGGTAGCGCTGAGTTGAGCTCGATGGCTCTGACCATCCATCATGGTGTCCAGGTCCTCGAGGCCACCTGTGTCATCGACTTGCTTGTAAAGGCCTCCAAGTGGATTAGCTCAAGTTTCAGATAAGTATAACGCATGCGATTACTTACTAGACCACGCAGAAAGTTGCTCTTTATTCTGTTCAGCAATACGGCGTACTGCCTCATCTACGTTCGATAACCGAGAAGCCTCGAGTTGTTCTTTCCGAATCCTGGTGAATTTATTTGGTTTGTCAACTGACGATATGTATTCACGACGAGCGGTCCCAAGATCGGCCTGTTGACGATATGAATTGATGTTCTCAATCTCATTTCTATGCCACGCGTCGAATCACTCACCATTTGAATGTCCTGGAGCCGTTTCTCGGTTAGCTCGTCCATGGCTCCCAGATTTGCAAAGTCAACCTGCAAAGACGGGGAGATAGGTTGGGTTGAAAGCGTAATCTCAGTATGTTTGAGATTGCCAGGGGAAGAGGGTTGCAATTGAGATGATATAGATAAACAATAGAAAGAAGGTTGTGATTGAGACTTGGAGAGTGTGTGATGGTTTGAAAGGAGAGTAAACAAGCAAAGATATGAAAGACAACAGTGAGCAATAGTAAACAGGGAACAGTGACAACAAAACAACACGATAACCACCATGGAAACGCGTTGTTAGTCTAACAAAAGTCGTGTGCGTGTGTGGAGCCTGAGATGAGGAAGGGTGCTCTCTTGGTCTAAGGAAACAATCTGACGCGTCGAGATTAACTCCAGCAGATGGGGTCTGTATGGAATTGGTTTCAAGTGTTTGCACTGTATGGCAAGATGATAAAGGAAACTAATGAGCTCAAGAACGACTTTGCAGCCGGGTAGATGCAGGCTCAGTTATATATGTCCGTCAGAGACAACAAACAGTGGACAGAATGCGGGACTGTCAACCAGCACAAAGAGGGTGAATCAGGTGACGCAGCCTCTGCTCATCCAGATCAGACCATGAATCTGAGAACCAGTAATAGCTATTTTATAGGTACAAGACAGAAGATTTGGAATTAAACACTAGAAATCCAGCATGACAATTTAAGATGGTAAGATCAAACCATGTGATATCTTGCGAACAAAGATTCATGGATATGAGATATTGCTGTTTTTCTATGCTGGTGATATCAAACTGCAGTGAATGAAGAGATCGAAAAGCCAGAAAATTAGGTACTTGGGGTGGCCATACAACCAGGTGTAGCGGTCAATTGGGAAGGTCATTTTCTGAAAGAAATTCCTTGTTCACAGAAGGCAATGATCAGTTTGAATTGATACGATAGACAAAAACAATACTGAGACCTGTCTGAGAATTGCAAATTCAAATTTTTTGTCTCAGACAGAATAAAGATCTAAGATAGATAGAAGGAAGAGATTGAGAATAAAGAAAAAGACAAGGAAAAGAAAAGGAAAGAGGAAGGAAAAAACAAAAGCAGTAGGATTTTGAGGAAAGGTTTCTTCCAACTTGTTGATCAAGATGGTAAATCGTTACAAAGACAAGCAGATATCTGGTGAGGAGATATCTCATCTAAGAGATAAAAAACATCTGAAAGATAAGATATTGTGAGTTTTGTGTCTTTTTTCAGCAGAATTGCTTTTAACACATGGATGTTCAAGGGACACTCCAAGGTGAAGGAGAGATATCCATTCAAACGGTCTCCTCAGTTGTTGTCAGGCCAATAATGGTATCTCTGAATCAATGTAGATCTTTTGAAACTGTTTATGCACTTTTTAATCACATTATTTCTTCGGAGATTTCCTTTCTCTGGACTCAATGCCAGGTGAAGATAATGTGTTGTTAATCATAGGCATGAGACGCTAATCAAGAATGGTTAAGCGTGGGAGGAGGTACCTTAGGTTAGGTAACCTAACCAGGTAATTTCTGAGTAACTACCTACCTAGGTAGGTACTTGTTAGGGTAGATAAAGGAAATATAAAGTCAGATATGAAAGGTCTCGAGAAACAATATGAAGGATTCAAATTAAAAATTTCGCATGACATGAATTGAGAATCAACTGTACTTCATCTTGTAAAAAATGGCTAATATATACAGAACATGAATAAACAGCAAGGTGATTTTGATAAGGACACTATTATTACAAGTCTAGATTATAAACAGAGAGAAACCAGCCAGCCCGTATTTAAATTACACTTCCGCAAGTGTGGGTTCCGCCTTCATCTGTCAGATTGAAATAAGCTCGTCAGCACAGAATTCCCATTCCAGAGTTGGGGATGGAGCGTATCTCATGACATACTTCTGATCATCTTTGCAACAGCCTGGAGGAGGCTGATCCCCATGACTACAGTGCCGAATGCTATACAAGCGTACGCTGGTAGTTTCGCTCTCCAGCTAGACTTGCTCAACTTCACGTAGCAGAGCGGCGGTAGTATATACGCCAATGCCGCCGCACTTGTAGCGCCGATAAGCTCAAACACAGCGCCAAGGTCACAGGTAATCAATGCCATGACCATAGAGGAGACTACTAGAGTTGTAGTAAACAATAGATGGCGATTTGGATCGAAAGGCTCATCGGGGAAATAATAAGTCATCATCACGGACCGGCAGACAAATGCCTCCAGCGGTAAGGTCGTAAGCATATTCAAACCGAAGCAGCTGACCATGTCTTAGTTTAAAGGAGTTCGTCTCTGTTTGGGAAGAAACTTACAACCGAGCTATATTGACCATGACGTTATCTGCAGGGAAGTTATTTAGCACATTTCCCTGGGTCTTCGAGCCGAAAGTCAGAAAACCAGCTAGACCCATTATCAAACACATGAGCATCGAAACCCCAGTGGAGTAGTGCGTCACAGTCGCAAATCGATCTAGAGTCGGTTTTTTGAGGGAGCCGTAGATTAGAAGACTGTTATGGTCTAGAAGACAGGTCAGATTTAGAACTGAAGTCGGAGTACTAGGTTCAACATACGACACACAAATGCTAGAGACGGTTAGCAGTGCCCGTACAAAAAAAGGATCTACAAGTTTATGACAACTTACCGAAGGAGATAACGCCAACAGCTTGGAAGAAACCAGAATTGATGAAAAGACTCCCTTTGATATCGCCTCTCAGTTCTGAGGGGACACGGAACCCCTGCACGACCACAGTGACTACAATCACCACCATACTTAACAGCGCCAAAGCTGAAGCTTTTGCCAACTAGGATCGTCAGTAAACGTCAAGGAATCATTGTAGTTAGAAATTACCTTAGCAATATCTCGATAGAGAGAAAGAGGATAGGAAACACCAAGTATGAAGAGGATAATTACAGCCCGTCTATCTGTCAGAAGCCAGAGAAAAGGCATATCTCGAAGGGACGGGAACAAGGCTTCTAAGACATGTGGAATGGTATCACCAACAATGATACAGAACGCGATCATTCCACCATAGGCGAAGGCCCATTGAGCAACAGAGATTGCAATGAGCCCGCTTTTGCCAAAGCAGTGTTGCATGGTCGCTTGAAAAGAATCCGCGCCGCTCATTTTCGAATTGATGACTATTAACCGAATCGTCCAATCCACGGTGATAGTAAGCGCAACGAGCAGCACTATTCCCATCACCATACCTGCCTGACGAAAAGCATAAGGCTGTCCGATGATACCAGCGCCTATAATGCTATTGGCCATGTTCATAAATGCCATTCTCATTCCGCTGCGAGGTCGGGCACTTTCCAGATGTTCCTCCGGGAAGAAGTTATCCGACGTTGCGACGGTAACACTGGGAGCCTCTATATCTGTCAGGAGAGGTGCCATATGCCCAGTACTGCTTCTCGGCCGTCGTGGACCGCGCGAGATATAATCCTCCTCATCCATCCATGAGGAATTCTCCTCCGATCTCGCATGGCCATTGGCAGGGGTCGGCTCATCTTCGGATTCGTCATCCAAGTCGAATCGGACGCGATTGGGGGTACGGAGAGTGCGACGCTGTCCATCCGTAGGAGGCCTGTATATCGAGGACTGGCGAGGACCGTTTGTTTGAGGAGCTAGAGGGTTGGGGGGCGGATTGCGCTGATCGCTTGACCCGGAATGGACTACCAGGTCGTCATCCTCGGTGGAGGAGGCAGAGAGGAGAGAACGAGCTTCATCTTCGGTTGCATCACGTCGCTCGGTGAGGCGAGCAGTGATGTTGTCATCCCTGGGCATAGCTGACGACTGGATTCATGTCGTGGGATCGAGACAATGTCGTGTCTAGTAACAGCGTAGCTGCTTCTATCAGGCCCGTTTCAGACAGCGATAGCTATCACGTGACTGATATATTAGCGTTTGATCTTATTTTAGAAATGAAGCCAGTTAGTTATGTATCTGCGCGTGAGATCAAAACAATCATTTATTGGATGGAAAGAGGGGGGATTACACTGCAAAATAATGGATATAATTGTGTGTCACTGTCCACCAGCAAAGTGAGACTGAACGCGTCATCCAGCTAGCCTTTATGGTAACAACACGTTAGAAAACCACTACACCGTAATAAACACGTACTTTGTAATAGAAATGAAATTCTAGCTTTAATTTTATTTCTCTAACTCTCTTCTTCTTTTTGCCTTAGAAGGGGATCTGAAAGTGCTGAAAGTGCAGCAAGTTTGGACGAAAGACCATCACAATAGTTTCCTATATAGAGAAGTTTCGAGGTTGCTCAGTTTCATAGAGTTTATGGTTGCTTATAATTTGCTATACCATCCACTGCACATTCTCTTCATTTCTCCTTCTTTGAAATTGCAGCTCAGTTGAGATTACCTGTAGGGCTAATACTACAATTGTGTAGTCCAATGAGGGGGAGAGTTGCGGCCAGTCCGCGATGCCCGCAACGATGAGTTTTTGCGGTCCTTCATCTCTTGCAGGAAGACCAAGTATGGTAACAAGGAAAGCGAACACCAATGTCTCATACCATTGACTTGGGCACTAGCAGTTTCGGTGTCCTCGAGTCAAAGCAATGCCTTGTCTCGAAAGCCTTAGCGACTTTCTTGCTCCCCAAAGAGCCTGCAGTCCTACCAACGGACCTCAAGCAGATTATCAATTCCAGGTCTATCTGGATTGTCAAGGGACAAGATCTCACCTTGGATATCAGTATCCAAGGACCCTGTGATGGCCTAGATTCTATGTTCACCCTATTGAATCGCTCTGCCAATCTGTTGAGGGAAGCCAAAGTGAGTTTCCCACATCTTCCTGGACCGTCAAGTTTGCTAAAATCTTTCATCTTCTCCAGCTTTGGTCTGATCTTGGTCTCGTAGCGTCCACGAAGTCCTACGAATGCAAATCCGGTCCCGATCATACAATGAGACTTCACCTCTCCCTGACTCTCCAGGAAGATTTCAAACGCATGACCAAACGGATACATGGGAAAGTGCCTCGTTCAATTCGAAGATGCGTCTTTGTCGACCCGCAGCCTCCTTCCGGTATTGTGACAGTGACATTGTCAAAAATAGAACTTTTCCTCAAATACATGTATTCTTCTACATCAACATGCGTCACGCACATGGACCGGTTTTGGACGAACGAGTGTTTGGAGGACTCCATGATGGCAGTAGATGACGGTGTTGAAACACTTGAGAGCGACAAGGAGGGTCCTCTGCCCTGGTTAGGTTTTCCTGCTTCAATGCCATCTATACATCCCAGTTATGGTATATTCACGCCTGGACTGCATTCTTGGGGTACAGAACCCGAATTCCCGCATCCTCCTCTGTGCGACTCCATTGTGAAAGCTGACACAGTCCCCGGCGGAAATGACTGTCAACTTCACAGTCTTCTGGACTGTGCCATTCGAAATTTGGTCTCGTCAAATCCGTCGAAAGTTGCGCATGGAATTGAGCAAAATCCCAGCACTGCAGCGAAGCTCTCTGACATTGCTCCTTCTGTATTCAGTCCAGGTTATGATGATGTGAGTAGATGACTCTTTCCCTTATAATGCTAGCGCTGATTGGTTTTGTTTGCACTGTACAGAGCATTCGCCAGAGAGCAGGGTTTATACCAGTAGTTGCTAAGTCAATAGCGTCGATCGTGAACAAGTCCGCTTCTGAAGACATACGGCAGAAAGTCACCTCTCTCAAAAATTTCTTTGGAGAAAATTATGAAGGCACTCCCATGCACCGTCCACCATCGGAAGTTCCAGACCTGCGGTCTATGGTAAAGTGCCTATTGTGGACAAGCCTTCAGAGAGGAGTGTACGATCCTAAAGCGGCTAGGAAGCTGAGTCCCATAACGTTGGATGACTCGAAATCGGAGGATGATTCTTCGATGCTGGAAGACCAATTGTCCATTCCAGGGTCCGATAATGCATTGTCGACAAGTCTGGACATAGAATCCGACTATGCTGACACAAACGCTGACGACGATGATGACTACGAACGAACTCTCTTCGAAGAAGAGCTTTGCTTTCCTTTTCCGGATAGCGGTAGCGACAGTGACGATTTGATTGATGCCGTCTGTCGATTCAGTGTTTCTGGAAACGATGAAGAAGAGAGTGCGGAACTATCACGGGCAAAAGAATTCAAGCATGAAAATGGAGAGCCTTCTAGTTCTCCGATGATGAGTTCTGTTGAAGAATTGGGAACAATGTCTCCTCCAACGATACTCGGATCAGCACTAAAACAGCCACGACGATCGTTCTCTGATAGGACAACAAGTGACTGGTCTGAGGAGCCATATGACGACAAAGCTGGTCAGAACGAGAGGCTGAACGAGGAGGAGATGTTGTCACCTCGTATGGAATCCGAACCTGAGATTGAGATTGAAATTGATACTGGGTCAGACTTTGGGTCCCTTGGCTCGTTTGAAGAGGATTATCTACTTGAAGAAGAATATTTACTTGGGAACGATAAGAGGTTCGATGACGACGAGGATGAGGAGATGCTATACTAATACTTAATATTAAAGCGAGAAACGCGAGGCTTATGTAGCTACTATTTTCCCTTCATTTCCAATTGAACGTGATGTCTATGATGATTAACAATAATATCTGGTGGAGCCGTACGAGCAGAGCTTCATCTTTTTTCGAGGTATGTACAAGACCTACCTCATAGGTTACGCACCTAGTGGGAAACTTTGCCCGATGCGTACATATACCTCTGTACAGCCGTGGAGTCAAAGTGCATTTATGTCGTGTTCTTGACGCTATTGTTCAGACGTTCTAAGACACGAGTTAAAACAACTACAAACAAGCCCTTACTTTAACTTTATGAACGTCTTGCTATACATACCTATGGATTCTTTGCTTATAATAGGTATGGGTTCCTTGCTTCCGTATTGGGAAGTAGGTACCATAGCAGACAGAAACGGACCGCTTTGAACCACTAGGTTGCAGACCTTCCCCCCCCCCCCC